>NC_060121.1:415769066-416072097 GCF_021461395.2 Schistocerca americana | reverse complement strand
GGATCTTTTTGATATTTACTCTCTACGGACCTTCACGGTTTGATGAAGATCGTTTAAACGCATTAATCCACAATGATCCACCTCATTGTACTCGGTAACTGGCAAATGTGATGAATTGCGATCATTCCATCATCGTGCGAGATTTGCATGCAATGGGGAAGGCTCAAAAATCGGGTGTATGGGTACCGCGTACTGTAAGCAGAACTAACAAAAATCTGCTTGCTCGTCATCAATTGGCTCGTGAACAACACCGACCATTCCTATCCTGTTTCGTTACTGGTGACGAGAAATGGTATCTTTATGCTAACATATGATAAGGAAAGGAATGGTTGAACCCAAACGAAGCAGCAACTCCCTGTACAAAGACTTGCGCGCACCCACGAAAAATAATGTTCTTCATCTAGTGGAACAGTAACGGTGTATTGTACACTACTGACCATTAAAATTGCTACACCAAGAAGAAATGCACATGATAAACGGGTATTCACTGGACGAATATATTATACTAGAACTGACATGTGATTACATTTTCACGCAATTTGGGTGCATAGATCCTGAGAAATCAGTATCCAGAACAACCACCTCTGGCGTTAATAACGGCCTTGATACGCCTGGGCATTGAGTCAAACAGAGCTTGGATGGCGTGTACAAGTACAGCTGCCCATGCAGCTTCAGCACGATACCACAGTTCATCAAGAGTAGTGACTGGTGTATTGTAACGAGCCAGTTGATCGGCCACCATTCACCAGACGTTTTCAATTGGTGAGAGATCTAGAGATTGTGCTGCCCAGGGCAGCAGTCGAACATTTTCTGTGTCCAGAAAGGGCTGTACAGGACCTGCAACATGCGGTCGTGCATTATCCTGCTGAAATGTAGGGTTTCTCAGGGATCGAATGAACGGTAGAGCCACGGGTCGGAACACATTTGAAATGTAACGTCCACTGTTCAGAGTGCTGTCAATGCGAACAAGAGGTGACCGACACGTGTAACCAATGGCACCCCATTCCATCACGCTGGGTGATACGCCAGTATCGTTTTGCTTCCAAAGTGCGTTCACTGCGATGTCGCCAAACACGGATGCGACCATCATGATGCTGTAAACAGAACCTGGATTCATCCGAAAAAATGGCGTTTTGCCTTTCGTGCACCCAGGTTCGTCCTTGAGTACACCATCGCATGCGCTCCTGTCTGTGATGCAGCGTCAAGGGTAACCGCATCCATGGTCTCCGAGCTGATAGTCCATGCTGCTGCTAACGTCGTCGAACTGTTCGAACAGATGGTTGTTGTCTTGCAAACGTCCCCATCTGTTGACTCAGGGATCGAGACGTGGCTGCACGATCCGTTACAGCCATGCGGATAAGATGTCTGTCATCTCGAATGCTAGTGATACAAGTCCGTTGGGATCCAGCACGGCGTTCCGTATTACCCTCCTGAACCCACCTATTCCATATTCTGCTAACAATCATTGGATCTCGTCCAAAGCGAGCAGCAGTGTCACGATACGATAAACCGCCATCGCGATAGGCTACAATCCCCCACTTCATCAAAGTCGGAAACGTGATGGTACGCATTTCTCCTCCTTACACGAGGCATCACAACAACGTTTCACCAGGCCACGCCGATCAATAGTTGTTTGTGTATGAGAAATCGGTTGGAAACATTCCTCATGTCAGCACGTTGTAGGTGTCGCCACCGGCGCCAACCTTGTGTGAATGCTCTGAAAAGCTTATCATCTGCATATCACAGCATCTTCTTCCTGTCGGTTAAATTTCGCGTCTTTAGCACGTCATCTTCGTGGTGTAGCAATTTTAATGGTCAGTAGTGTACTACGAACTGCTTCCGCGGGGTGTAATCACCACTGTTGACATTCATTTTCAACAACTGAGACGCCTTTCAGATGCAATCCAAGAAAGACGACCAGGAAAATTGCGTGACGGGAGCTGCTCCACGATAATACCCGCTCGCATTCTGTTGGACCGACATAAAACACTACACAGGAGTTGGGTTGGGAAGTCATTATGCACCCGCCTTATTCACCTGGTCTTGCGCCATCAGAATTTCACCTTTTCTTCAAACAACCTTCAAGGAACTTTCTGTCCGGATGAAAATGCGCTCCGAACGTGGCTCGACGAGTCCTTCGTCTTAAAACCACGTGATTTCTTCAGTCGCGGAATCGATAAGTAATCCCAACGTTGGCAGACTGTTGTAAATAGTGAAGGAGAATATACTATTAGTGACTTTAGTCTCTGTTACGTGTATCTCTTGTTTTTATTAAATTCGTGGAAAAACGGTACGAACTCCTGCACCAACTCAGCGCTTACCATTCGCAAATAGAACAGGAAACGGGGAAATGATAGTTATATCAAAAGTACGCTCCGTCACATACTGTAATGTGGCTTGTACAGGTTCACAATTATTGAACTATATGAAATAAAATCGTCATAACTTCTGAACGGTTTGCGTTAGGACGCTCAAACTCCACGGTTGGCCGCCGGGTATGATGCGAAATAGTATGGTTTGGTTTAGCGACGAAGCCCACTTTCGTTTGGATGGGTCCGGCAATAAGCAAAATTGGCGCATTTGGGGGACTGAGAATCCGTATTTCGCGATCGAGAAGCCGCTTCACCTCAACAGGTGACTGTGTGGTGTGCAATGTCCAGTCACGGAATAATCAGTGCGATATTCCTTGATGGCGCGGTGACTGCCGAACGGTACGTGAATGTTTTGGAAGATGATTTCATCTCCATTATCCAAAGTGGCCCTTATTTCGAGTCAGCCGGTGGGGCCGAGCGGTTCTAGGCGCTACAGTCTGGAACCGCACGACCGCTACGGTCGCAGGTTCGAATACTGACTCGGGCATGGATGTGTGTGATGTCCTTAGGTAAGTTAGGTTTAAGTAGTTCTAAGTTCTAGGGGACTGATGACCCCAGAAGTTAAGTCCCATAGTGCTCAGAGCCATTTGAACCATTTGAACCTTATTTCGACAAGATGTGGTTCATGCAACACCAATGGTCTGTAATGGGCGAAGCAAGACACACCCAGAGAGACAGTAATCTCACTCTATTAAGGGGGGTAGGACGTCAAACGGGCCGACTTGGAGCAGGAGAGTCACCACAGGACATTTTAATTTCTACTGTCTATACTTTTACAAATAAACTCATAAAACTTTGTCACCATGACCAGGAAGGATTGAGGACTCACACTCATCGCAGTGGAAGTTCAAAACAAAGCAAAATATCTTTTTTTACATGTGAAATTTCATCATTTTTTCACTTGTTACTGGCTGCATTTGTTGCTATAGGTACACTTATCTTCCTAAGTAAGAGAGATTCTTCGATGAATTTTTCATAGCATACAAGCAGTAGTTACAGGTGTATGAAACTCTAGAATTTTCCAAATATATTAAAAAACTGTGGAAAAATTGAGATAATTAACTAAAAAACTTGAATTTTTTCTAAACATGAAGTTTAAAATGTAACAGTTCCTTCATTTTTTCATAAATTAAATAACTTCTAGAGTTTCATACACCTGCAACTATGGTTTGTATGTTGTGCAAAAGTCATCGAAGAATCTCTCTTACTTAGGAAGAAAAGTGTACCTATAGCAACAAATGCAGCCAGTACTAAGTGAAAAAATGATGAAATTTCACATGTAAAAACATGTGTTTTGTTACGTTTTTGAGCTTCCACTGCTATGAGTATGAATCCTGAATCCTTCCTGGATATGCTGTTAAAGTTTTATGAATTTATTTGTAAAAGTATAGAGAGTGGAAATTAAAAACTCCTGTGGTGCCTCTCCTGCTCCAAGTCGGCCCGTTTGACGTCCTACCCCCATTAAGTACTTAGCTGCAAGTGAAGGTGAAGTAATGGACAAACGCAATGTGAACTGATGGCGTAACACCCACAAAATCTCACCCTCCGTCGACGGGCATCGAAAATACGGCTTTACGCAGAGCGAGTACGCTTGCTACCTCCCTTACACACGATGCAGTCAATCCCGCTCGCGCCACCAGTATCGACTTTTGTAATTCTGGCGCGGACAACGTTTCTGCAAAAAATATGCCATATCTCGTTCCATGTTAACGAAATTGCTCGTCCGCCAGAATTACATTGCAAGCTACACGATATCTGTAGTCAATTTATTTCCAATTTCGGTTTTTCCCTCTCGCATTAAAACTGTTTAGAAAAATATACCTCCGCGATTACACCGTGCTGAGCGAAGGGGGTGTGGGGACCCAAAAGCGGAAAAAAAAGTTTAAAAACGCGCCGTTCTCGTACTAAACATGCGCCGGTCGGGCTGGTGGGCACGATAACCGTATTTCTGGCGGCCGGGGCGACGCAGTTTTGCGCCGTAATCGGCTGACTGCGCGGGATAACATTTGAGGTCGTTCGCGCGGCCGCCGGCGAGCCGTCTGATTCAATAAACAGTACGCGCCGCCGTCCGGCGAGCGGTAATTCGGTCGGACCACAGCAGCCGCTCCCTGCGGGCGGGTTTTTTAACGCGCAGCGGTTTCCAGCCCTGCGTAGCGAGGTATGTTTTCAATATGGCAGCCGATATTACAACCCGCGCCGCCAACCCTCCCCTCAGCCTTCCCGCCCCCGCATCTACAACCACCCCAGCCCCCGCCCCCGTCGGGGCACTCAGTTCGCCCCCACGACATTTACAGCGGAATTTTTCACCCTTCCGTCTTCTTCACCCTTCCTCGCGAGCGGGGAAAATAGGGAAGGGTGGAAAATGGAAATGCGAAGCGCAGCAAGAGGGTCGGTTCTGTGAAGAAGCATTGGCGGCCTACACCACGACATTCAGCCAGAATATTCTTGCAGTTTCTTTACTTTTAAGAGAGTATCTCCTATTGCATTTACTTACAAGGGAACCTCCCCATCGCACCCCCCTCAGATTTAGTTATAAGTTGGCACAGTGGATAGGCCTTGAAAAACTGATCACAGATCAATCGAGAAAACAGCAAGAAGTTGTGTGGAACTATGAAAAAAATAAGCAAAATATACAAACTGTGTAGTCCATGCGCAAGATAGGCAACATCAAGGAGAGTGTGAACGCAGGAGCGCAGTGGTCCCATGATTAGCGTGAGCAGCTGCGGAACGAGAGGTCCTTGGTTCAAGTATTCCCTCAAGTGAAAAGATTACTTTCATTATTTTCGCAAAGTTATGATCTGTCCGTTCGTTCATTGACGTCTCTGTTCACTGTAATAAGTTTAGTGTCTGTGTTTTGCGACCGCACCACAAAACCGTGCGATTAGTAGACGAAAGGACGTGCCTCTCCAATGGGAACCTAAAACATTTCATCGCAAGGTCATAGTTCAACCGATTCCTCCACAGGAAAACACGTCTGATATATTCTATACGACACTGGTGACGGCATGTGCGTCACATGACAGGAATATGTTGTCGACCCACCTAGCTTGTACACTTGGCGAATGGATAAAAAGATTCTTCTACCTTGCCCGATTTAGGTTTCCGTGCGCTGTAGTCGACTGACGTCGTGTGTTTCGATGTTTGTTTAGGTGTAGCGTCCCCATACTACGGCGCAGTTACCTCGCATCGGACGAACGGACGGACAGATAATAATTGTCTGAAAATAAAAAATTAAACTTTTCACTCGAGGGAATATTTGAACCAAGGACCTCTCGTTCTGTAGCTGCTCACGCTAACCACGGGACCACGGCGCTCCTGAGTTCACACTATCCTTGATGTTGCCTATCTTGCGCATGAACTACTCAGTTTGTATATTTTGCTAATTTTTTTCATAGTTCCACACAACTTCTTCCTGTTTTCTCGATTGATCTGTGTTCAGTTTTTCAAGGCCTATCCACTGTGCCAACTTAAAACTAAACCTGAGGGGGGTGCGATGGGGAGGTTCCCTTGTTAGAGCACTTTGCCTTCTATATTCTTTGATGCCCTTTTTTACAATGACATCACATCGCTACGAGACGTAAAGTACATTGCCGGAAAAAAAACGGAGAGTTCTTCGCCAGTTTCCAAGTTTATTCTCAATTTAATGTATAAGAAATACGAATCGAATACACAACATCCGCAACTGAGCATTATACCAGAGGTTGCAAATACCGCTACAGTTGTAAGATTCTCTTATCTAGAACACGACCGGTTTCGGGCTCTTATACGCCCATCTTCAGGTGTAGTAACGTGTTGCTGTGACCCCGGGCGCCGCGGTGAATGAGTACAAGACGCGGTGTGCCAACAGCTAGTTACGACAGCGGTAGATTGGTGTATAGGAGCCCGAAACCAGTCGTATTCTAAATAAAAGAACCTTACAACTGTGGCGGTATTTTCAACCTCTGGAATCGAACACAACTGAATTACGACAATTTCGAAGCGGACCTAAGATAAAAATGCTGAGAGGCAACGCTTAAGCTGTACCTTAGGGTGAAGTGTAGCGAGATCTGTGTTACTGAAGAGCAGAACGACAACGCAGACATTCATTACTTAAACACATAAAGTTTTAAAAACAAAATATTTTATGGAACGAAGCTTATATGGCTGTTGATATACTTTCTGGGATGTGAGGTCGTGGTCCAAGAACTTTTCTGCTCCTTACGTTTCGTCCAGGACTGCGCTGGACTTCCTCAGAGGCGCTGCTCCGATGAGTCTTGCCGACTGACTGGTCGGGTGTCTGAGAGCGACATATATATTGTGAGAAAGGGGGGCGTGGTTCAGGTGACACGTGATGAGCAGTGATAATCCATAGCAAAGATAAGGTTGACTAGCGATTACCACCTTGTCAAAGATAAAAATTGTTAGCAATTTTGTAGAGCCACTGTCCATATATCGCTAAGTTCATAGCCTCCTCTTTCCTACTAAAATTATAGTGATGTTTATAAATTTCGATAGCTTCTCTATAAAGCCGTGGTTAGTAATTTAACGTTGTAGATAAAACTTCGGTATCCGAAAACTTTACTTGGTGGTTGCCTGGTTGAAGAGCATGTTCCGCTACAGCTGACTTTTCTATTTTTCCAAGTCGACAAATACTTTTATGCTCTTTCACTCGCGTGTTTACGCTTCTTTTGGTAGTACCAATGTAAACTTTACCACAGGTACATGGAATTTTATACACACCACATGTCGACAGGGGAGGGCGTTTATCCTTCGCATTCCATATGTCATGGAATAGAGAGAAACAATTTACGTAAATGCAGTTACCCCATGAGTAGGCCTGTTCTAGGCTCTTCAGTCTGGAAAAACACGACCGCTACGGTCGCAGGTTCGAATCCTGCCTCGGGCATGGATGTGTGTGATGTCCTTAGGTTATTTAGGTTTAAGTAGTTCTAAGTTCTAGGGGACTGATGACCTCAGATATTGAGTCCTATAGTGCTCAGAGCCATTTGAACCCATGAGTAGCATAGGTAATTACTCAGACAGAGTATGCATTCACAGGATACAAGACGTCGACACGTAAGTTCCATACTGGCCACTCTGTTACTGGTTATAAAGAAAATGTCTCTGGTCATCTAAAAAACAAACAATATTAGCGTTGACCATGATAGAAGATTACAGTTCTTATCGAACAGACTTCTACCTGTGGCTATTAATTTCAATCCAACCCTACCCCAAATAAGGATATTTTGGCCCAGTCCCAATTCCAAATTAACACTTCAGAATACGCTAAGAACTCCATAATCCATACTCCGTAAAATAACTGTTATATACAGGAGTTTATGCCTTAAAACAAAACTCAGTTAGATCGGGGCTCAACATTTAACGCGCATATCAATATGTTAACTATGCTCAGGAATCACAAGAGGAGGAGGTATATTTGGAAAAGGCTGGGAGATACGGAAAGATTTCAGTTAGATTACTTCATGGTCAAGCAGAGATTCCGAAATCAGATACTGGATTGTAAATCGTACCCAGGAGCAGATATAGGCACAGGTCACAATTTAGTTATAATGAAGAGTAGGCTGCAGTTGAAGAAACTAATCAGGAAAAATCAGTTTACAAAGAAGTGGAATACGGAAGTACTGAGGAATGAAGAGAAACGCTTGAAGTTCTCTGAGGCTATAGATTTAAATAAAAAAGTACGAAGTGCAGGGAAGCTAAGGCAAAATGGCTGCATGAAAAATGTGCAGAGATAGAAAAAGAAATGACTGTCGAAAGGACTGACTCATCATATAGAAAAATCAAAATAACGGTCGATTAAATTAAAAGCAAGGGCGTTAGCATTAAAAGTGCAATGGGAATTACACTGTTAAATGCAGAGTACAGAGTGAATAGGTGTAAAGGGTTCATTCAAGGCCTGTATGAGATGGGAGGACTTCTCTGATGGCCTGAAGGAAGAAGAAACAGAAGTCGACAGGGATGACATACGGAATTCTGTATTAGATATTAAAATAGCTTTGGATGACTTAAGATCTAATAAGATAGAGAGGAATAGATAAGATTCCATCGGAATTTTTGAAATTATTGGAGAAATTGAAAAAAAAACGACTATTCGTTGGGTGTAGGGAATGTATGAGATGGCGATACACCATCAGATATTCAGAAAAACATCATTCACGCAATTCCGAAGATAGCAAGAGCCAAAAAGAGCTATTATTATCGCACCGTTAGGTGCTGCTGACAAGAATAATATACTGAAGAATTGAAAATAAAATTGAGGATCCGTGAGCAGACGATTAGTTTGGCTTTAGGGAAGGTGAACGCGCCAGAGAGGCAGTTCTGACGTTGCAGTTGATAATGGAAGCATGTCTGAAGAAAAATCAAGACACGGACATAGGATTTGTCGATCCGGAAAACGCGTTAGACAATGTGAATTGGTGAAAGATGTTCGAACTTAAGAGAAAAATATGGGTAATCTATAGGGAAAGAGGAGTAACGTACAATATGTACAAGAACCAAGAGGGGACAATAAGATTGGAAGACCAATAACGAAGTGTTCGAATTAAAAAGGGTGTAAGACAGGGATGTAATCGTTCGCCCCTACTGTTCAGTCATCGAAGAAGCAATGATGGGAATAAAAGAAAAGTTGAAGAGCAGGATTAACATTCAGGGTGAAAGGATATCTATGATAAGATTCGGAATGAACAATCTACTGGGCACAGAATATGGGTTGAGTGTAAATCGAAGAAAGATGGAAGAAATGATGTAACGTATTTACACCAAATATGTAACGTGGCTACAACAAATATATGTCTTAGTTCGTCTGTGAAAATGGACTTGATAAGCAACCCGAGCTATCAGTAATCGAAATCTAACCTGCATAACACTGTGTGCATGTTGTATGAGTGTCAGTTTCACTGTCATTTAAACGCTCAACAGATCGTTACATGAAAAACTTAAAACTAACATTTGGATAAACTATCTAACTGCGTATTTGAATCAGAATTTACAAGTGATACAGAATTTACTGGATTACAGTACATGACATATTGTGGTGTGTCAGTGTCTCTGTTTTGGCCCTAAAGTTTTGCTCTCACCTCTTTAGATGGCTGCCTCTTTCCATGTGGTTTACAGCAATTCGCAGCAGCAACGGCGGCTAAAGCTTATTGTCGCTAAGAATGAATTTAATCAAAAGGAATTCCTGGGACTCCCGCCAAAATGAATTGTTATACAATCACTAATAGAAAACAAATAACTCGTGAGAAGGAATTTCATAAATTGAGTCTGTTTAAAAGTTCAGAATCGTCATAACCCATAACCAATAATAGACAATGACAGTTACCATGACATAAGTATCAATAATGGCTGAGAGCCAGATTATCAATTTTTTTCAATTTCAAAGTTACGTTAACATTTAATAACCGCAGCATATTATTTAGATGTGGAGAATATTTATTATTATTTGGAGGATAAGGATGCTTCTTTAACTGACAAGCAAAACATGGGATTACTGCAAACTCGGATTAACAATCGTGAGCCTAACCCTGCCATTGCTTTTGCGCAATGCTTGCGAATCTCACCTTGAATTACATCTTCAAGCACAGTTAAGCCATCTAAATCTCTCCTGGCTATGTAAATGAAATCAGGCCCCGAGTGTGGTAAGATCTGCCATTACCGACGTGAGGGCAGCATCCGTCTCCCAGCTCTCGACCGACGCTACCACTTCCACTCTCGCAGACAGACCTCGTCTCACAACAATGCTTATAATCGCGCTCCCATGTTTCGCCCTCAGATTGTTACTATCGATATCTGTGTGCTTACACAATGCAAAGAATAGCGTTGACTATATTGTTCTCAATGTAAAGGAGAGTTCTCGCACATTCCTTACAATGAGAAGTAGCAGAAATGAGAACAGATAACACTTGACATCACTATTGGAGGACACGAATTGGACGAAGTTAAGGAATTCTGTTACCTAGGCAACAAAACAACTCGTTATGGACGGAGCAAGGAGGTCGTGAAACGCAAACTAGCACTGGCAATAAGGGCATTTCTGGCCAAGACAAATCTAGTAGTACCAAACATGTACCTTAATTTGAGGACGAAATTTCAGAGAATGTATGTTTGGAGCACATCACTGTATGACAGTGAAAAACTGACTGTGCAAAAACCTGAACAGAAGACATTCGAAGCACCTGTGATGTTGTGCTACAGACGATTCTAGAAGGTGAAAAAAAAAAAAATTCCGAGATGAGGGCCACCACACGAGCGTGTCCCAGAGACCTCATTTCTGGAGGTAGCTACTGAGGCCATAGTGCAGTCTAGAAATATCCAATCTGCGGCGTATTGTGGGCGACTGAAATGAGTTCCATAGCCACTATCCAGTGGGTGAACCTCCTGTCTATCTGTACCCATGGAGTCAGCAGCTTCGATGAGTCCTGCGGCTCCTGTTACCTGTACCGCCACTAGGGAACCTTATGAGAGTTTCACACCAACGTCATTCCAACTCTTCAACTGCGCGGATGTGTGGGTAGGATCATTTTTATGCAAGATAGCGCTCCTCCACGCATTGCACAGTCAGTAAAGCGGCTACTGCAGAGGCATTTCGGAAACGCTAGAATTATCAGCCGTCCTTTCCCCACACCCTGGCCTTGAGATCACCTGATCTTAGTCTGTGTGACTTCTGGATGTGGGGTTACCTGAAAGATGTTGCGTGTCTGTGCTCCAATTATGAACGTAGCTGAATTAATGGCACGCGCTGTAAAACGCGCTCTGAACGTGACCACCAAGACACTGCGATCTGTTGTGGAAAGTGTTGTTTATAAATTTCAACATGGGACAAAAACAGTAGACAGCGTATTGTACACGACTAGCGCCAGTCTCACGATGATCAGAAACCGAAGTCATTTTGCTTTTTATGCTGTTTTTGGCCTCACAACAATTAAAAACGTATTTTCCCATCTGATGTGATACGACTAACAGTGGCGTAACTGTTGACTGCAGAACTCGTGCAGTCATGCACACCGAATATTACCCAAAACATAGCCGCCAAATTGCGATCCATCTGCCATTTGCAGCCGACCCCATTTACGTTAAAACGCCTACAGCCCAATCTACGGGGGGAAAAAAAACCCCGCTGTTCAAATTTGATGTCATTCTGAGTAGTGATTCTCCTTCTACAGAGCTTTGAAATTGAAACTTTCATTATGGACACACTATCATATGCTAAACACCCGGGATACTTGAGCGTGGTTTATAGACGATGAGGTGTTGTTGTGGTCTCTCCAATGAGCCTGGTGGTCAACGTTTTGAACAATACCTGTAAGGAAACAGTTCTGTTTTTGTTACAAACTGCACTTTACATTGACCGAACACACTACGATAAAAGTGTCCATGTTTCGTCCGTGTTTTGAAGGAGGAGGAGGAGATTAGTGTTTAATGTCCCGTCGACAACGAGGTCATTAGAGACGGAGCGCAAGCTCGGGTTAGGGAAGGATGGGGAAGGAAATCGGCCGTGCCCTGTCAAAGGGACCATCCCGGCATTTGCCTGAAGTGATTTAGAGAAATCACGGAAAACCTAAATCAGGATGGCCGGAGACGGGATTGAACCGTCGTCCTCCCGAATGCGAGTCCAGTGTGCTAACCACTGCGCCACCTCGCTCGGTCGTCCGTGTTTTGCTGCATTTCTCTGTGGTTCTTCTGGTTTTCTCTGTTGTGGAGATATTTTCACAGGATTGACGGTAACTGGGGTAACTAACCAAATAAGTCATAACTCGTAACGATCTATAGAGGATTACAGGTCCCTTATAACGCAATCCTCAGACAATTTCCCTGAACAGCCTCTTCAATTTTGTTGGCTAGACTGCACTGAAGAGTTGAAGAGCGGCCCTTTAGCTACCAGCAAGGCCTCTTCCAGATTCCGCCCGACTCTTTCTTTGAAGTAGGGTAGACTGGCAATTAAGTTCTTGAACCACCATAAGATAGAAAGCCACGTCGTTACCACACATCCACTAGAGAACGATTCGTGTAGTCCATGAGAGCTCCCAGTTGTTTATGTGTATCTTTGAGAAATTCTTTAACTTCTTTATACAACAAATTGTACAGAAATTTTAGGCCCTCCCTGTATTCCGGTAACTTTGTGTCAAGAGGGGTGTCAAGAGGGTTACAATTAGAGGCAAAGCTTAATCACAAGACAGCATACTGCAATGTCCAAGCATGTAGTTATATGCATATAACTCTGGATCAATTTCAACTAAATTTGGCACATAAATAACAGACCTCTCAATTCTCAGCTCTTTGTGGTTTATAACCTCCTAGCTCCAATAGGAATGGAGATGTGGACGAAAAGGTAATTCTCAGCCCCTGGCATATAGGCTGCTCTGCTGTGCATGATATATACACTCCTGGAAATGGAAAAAAGAACACATTGACACCGGTGTGTCAGGCCCACCATACTTGCTCCGGACACTGCGAGAGGGCTGTACAAGCAATGATCACACGCACGGCACAGCTGACACACCAGGAACCGCGGTGTTGGCCGTCGAATGGCGCTAGCTGCGCAGCATTTGTGCACCGCCGCCGTCAGTGTCAGCCAGTTTGCCGTGGCATACGGAGCTCCATCGCAGTCTTTAACACTGGTAGCATGCCGCGACAGCGTGGACGTGAACCGTACGTGCAGTTGACGGACTTTGAGCGAGGGCGTATAGTGGGCATGCGGGAGGCCGGGTGGACGTACCGCCAAATTGCTCAACACGTGGGGCGTGAGGTCTCCACAGTACATCGATGTTGTCGCCAGTGGTCGGCGGAAGGTGCACGTGCCCGTCGACCTGGGACCGGACCGCAGCGACGCACGGATGCACGCCAAGACTGTAGGATCCTACGCAGTGCCGTAGGGGACCGCACCGCCACTTCCCAGCAAATTAGGGACACTGTTGCTCCTGGGGTATCGGCGAGGACCATTCGCAACCGTCTCCATGAAGCTGGGCTACGGTCCCGCACACCGTTAGGCCGTCTTCCGCTCACGCCCCAACATCGTGCAGCCCACCTCCAGTGGTGTCGCGACAGGCGTGAATGGAGGGACGAATGGAGACGTGTCGTCTTCAGCGATGAGAATCGCTTCTGCCTTGGTGCCAATGATGGTCGTATGCGTGTTTGGCGCCGTGCAGGTGAGCGCCACAATCAGGACTGCATACGACCGAGGCACACAGGGCCAACACCCGGCATCATGGTGTGGGGAGCGATCTCCTACACTGGCCGTACACCACTGGTGATCGTCGAGGGGACACTGAATAGTGCACGGTACATCCAAACCGTCATCGAACCCATCGTTCTACCATTCCTAGACCGGCAAGGGAACTTGCTGTTCCAACAGGACAATGCACGTCCGCATGTATCCCGTGCCACCCAACGTGCTCTAGAAGGTGTAAGTCAACTACCCTGGCCAGCAAGATCTCCGGATCCGTCCCCCATTGAGCATGTTTGGGACTGGATGAAGCGTCGTCTCACGCGGTCTGCACGTCCAGCACGAACGCTGGTCCAACTGAGGCGCCAGGTGGAAATGGCATGGCAAGCCGTTCCACAGGACTACAGCCAGCATCTCTACGATCGTCTCCATGGGAGAATAGCAGCCTGCATTGCTGCGAAAGGTGGATATACACTGTACTAGTGCCGACATTGTGCATGCTCTGTTGCCTGTGTCCATGTGCCTGTGGTTCTGTCAGAGTGATCATGTGATGTATCTGACCCCAGGAATGTGTCAATAAAGTTTCCCCTTCCTGGGACAATGAATTCACGGTGTTCTTATTTCAATTTCCAGGAGTGTATGTTGCACGGGAACAGTGTCATCCTGCTCAATCAACCCATATTGCAGGGCAACCAACAAGTCAAAGGCAAGAAAGTGTTTACCAGGCCCCAACATGTAGGCTGCCCTGCATGACAGATGTGTTGGATTAGTATCAGCCTGCTTTATCAACATGCTTTGCATGGCGGTCTGTGTATCATAGCAAACAAATAATTTTCAATCACCTGATGTGCAGCCTGCCCTACAAGACAAGTGTGTTGTGGGAGTATATCAGTAAACTTTATTGAACTGCATTGCACGTGCTATGTGCAGCTTGAGATGGATCGAGGAGGGGGTGGACAAAACGAGAGGGAGAAGGAAATCGATACTGAGATGGGAGCAGGATGAGAGGCATGAGGCAGGCCGAAGGTTAGAGGGCGGTGGGCAGGTGAGAAAGGAATATGGGGAGGTGGAGATGGAAAGAGAGAGAGGAATGACGATACGTTTAGAAGGATGGGTGAAGATACGGTCAGAGAGAGGGGATAGAGGAAGTGGACAAAGGTGGCGGAGGAGACGAAGAGAGAGGGAGAGTGGGGAGGAAGAGACAGATAGATAAAGGTGGGAGGGTGAGGTGGACAGACAGAGAGAGGAAGAGGTGGACACAGAGAGGATGAGGAGAAGTTGTATTCAGTATGTGTATCAAACGCGTATGCAGGCAAAACCATGGGGAAAAGACTAGTTAGCAACATTTATTTTGCAAAAGTGTATAAATTACAAATTTGTGATTTGTGACAAATAGAAGACTAATTCATCAAATTTATTTGCATATCTTTGTTGCAGGTAGAAGCCGAGTAGAGACCACTACAGTCCCTGTTGTAAAACGACGCCACGTGAGGAGAAGGCGCGGTTTGTTCTATGGTATCACGAGACAAAATCTCCAATTACTGTGCAGCAGATTTTCGAAAGACATACAGACGAGAAGCAGCAAGAGTATTGTTGCGTGCACGTGGATTTTCCGCGAACAGGGCGGCCTTCGATCGCTGAACAAAATGTCGGAGCTGTGGAACAGGCGTTCATACGAAGTGCTTCCAAATCTACTCGACGCGCATCTCGTGAATTATGGAGTGCTAGGACCACAGTGCGAATTATTCTCCATAACACATTGGCACCTGCATGCATGTAGGGTCCAGATAAGACAGGCGTTACAGCAAGATGATGAAACTTGTCGAGCAGCTTTTACGACTGAGAAATTGGCACGAATCGACATTAGCAATGAGTATCTTCAAAGAACTTGTTTTTCAGATGAGGCTACTTTCCACATGTAAAGCTAACAACAACAGTGTGAGGATTTGCGATTCGGAGAGTCCACACGTTGCTGTAGATCACGTTAGGGTTTCCCCTAAAACGAATGTTTTTTGCCGTTTAATGAACAGCAGAGTCATTGACCATTTTTGTTTTGTCGGAAAACCAGTAAAAGTTAATATCCACTTAGACATGCTAGAACAGTTTGCAGAGCCGCAACTCAGAAACTTGCAGCAGGATGTAATTTTGCGACATGATGGTGCACCAACACATTGGGGATTGCGTGTTAGAAATTTTCGTAATGAAATATTTCCTGACGGGTACATTGGAATTGATGGTCCCACTGCCTGACATGCAATATCAGCAGACATAACGCCTTTAACTTTCCTTTTGTGGGGCTCGCACAAAGACATGGTTTACGCTACACAAGTACGTGATCTGGATAAGGATAACAGATTCTGTTGCGGTGTCATACAAGCGTATGGCGTGAAATCGAATATCAATTAGACATTCTTCGAGCGACAGCGGCGCACCAATTGAAGTTTATGAACATCTTAACAAAAATCTTTTGATTTATTCTCTCATTTGTCACAAAGCACAAATTTTTAAGTTCTATAGCTTTTGTAAAATATATATTGATAATTGTACATAGAGTTGAGGCTCAGCCTATATTTCTTAATCATGCGCACTTCTTTGACGCGCACTTTGTGAGTAAGCTTTTTTGCCAGTGTTCCAGACGGGGTTTACGGAGACGAGGCACCGGTAGATGGAACAGGTTTCCTGTCGCATCCCTGCAGTTCGGCTTCCCGCTGTGCCCTGCGTCGTTCGCCGACGAGAACAGGGCAAGCAAATAAAAACGCTTTTCACAGAAGTGTCAAGGGCAGGTGGAGCTAATATCCGGAGACTGTAAACTCGTTAAGCCTCCCTGTGAAGCGCTCGAAAGGACTACTGAGCATTTCCCGTAATTTCCCTTTATGGAGAAGACGCAAGGAGTAAGCAACGACGAAGAGGAAAACTTCACCGTTTTATTGCAAAATAAAATGTTGCACCTGGCTTCAGAGCGTTGCCTGTGAAGGAGACAACGCCAGTGCTATTTACGCCATAAATTTTCATAGCTGCGTAACAGGAAGAGTGAGCACAGGATTCTTGTCGAAAGTTCATTTATTACCAAATTACAGTTGCAATGAATTGTTGAGCTATCTCCCGGACCATAGTCAATTTGTCAGATCAGTCTCCACAGGTCCAGTGTGTGCTGTAATCATCGTGTGGCAGCCTACACGCATATATAGTTCTTTATTTTTATCGGCCTATTCCGACAGACTTTGCCGTTATCTTCAGGTATTAAATAAATCTTTTTCTTGTGGAAGGTGTTCTTTTTACGTATGACATCTGTCGAAACTGGTAGTCTAAAATAAAGAAACATTTATGCGATCTAGGTTGTTGAATGTTTTTGGAAGTAAAACAGATTACTCCTTCGGTTTCCACAAAATGAGGAAATTCGATAGAAACGTGGTGGATATGCTAACGCATTAATGCGGAACTGATTTATGCTGGAAGAAAATTAGTTCCAATTTTTGCCACCAGGTGCAAATCTGGCGCTGTTCAGCATCTCGTCGACGTCTTCACTGATCATATAGTAAAAACTGTGTAAGCGGCGGTTAATAATAAAATCAACATTATGTCTTTCTCACTTGTTAGACCTCTGTCCATGCCCCATTCCTAATCTGTCACACATGGAAACTTATTTTCTGTATGTCTTTCTTGTATTCAGGTCTTGATGACTTCATCCTCTGGCTGCATTTCTCAACTAATTTCTTGACCCTATGACTTCCCGTTGAAAATATCTTTTCGGCTTATAACTGTTATATCCCTTTTGACGTGCTGCTGGAACCAGAGTATGGTTTTGAGTTATTCTATATAGGTCGCAATTTTGTGAGTACGTCTTGTTGTTGAGTGTCTGTGGATAAACCCATTACATTTCAATTTTCTAGTACTGATGTCTGCCGCGAGATTCGATACTTTTGGGGATTATTTCTGGATTTTTTCTTTATTTTTGTTCGTTATTATTCCTGTCATTTGGTCTCGGCGGTCGTCACATGAGACCCATTCAAGTTCATCGTTCATTCCTTTACTCACTCTTTTTATTACAGAGGGCAACCAGCCCTCTGACTGAACACGCTTAGCTACCGTGTCAGCATTGTAGCCAGCATGCCTCTTCTCTTACTTGGGACCGAGTACAAGGGGTTGACAAAAATCTGAAACACCGAAAACACAACACGCTATCATGCCTAATGTGGAGTTGGCATTCAAAGCAGTCTCCAGTCGTCTTGGAATGGGTTGATACAGGCCTTGCATAGTTTTCAAGATCATCTTATACCATTCTTCCTACTAGATAGTGGCAAGTTCAGGTAACGATGGTGGAGGTAGATAGCGATCATACACCCTTCTCTTAAAACGGCAAAGGCTCAATAGTACTGGGATATGGTGACTGTGGTGGCCAGGGAACACTCGACAATTCATCCTAGTGCTCGCAAAACCAGTCCTGGATGATGTGAGCTGTGTGAACAGAAGTCCTGTCTTCTTGAAAGACAGCATAAACATTGGGGAACAAACATTGTATCATGGGATGGACCTGATCTGACATAATGCGACTTGCAGAGTACCCATACGGCTCGTAGAATACCACGATATAGGTCCCCAAATCACCACCGAATTCAGCCTTGGGATGTAAACTCGACCAGAAATTGGAAAAAATGTGAAACAAGACTCGACCGACCAAATAAATTTCTTCTAGGTTTTATGGCTTGGACGCCACGTTTCCCTGTCACGGGCGTTTCCATCACTGGTGACTGTTTTTGGAATTCCAATTCACCCTGTAATTCCCCGCCTCTGGCGCTAGCTTCGTGTTGTTTTGGTGCTCACAGGGTTCGCGCAAAAGACACTCAGCTCTGTAGTGACTTTTTCAGCTGTCATTCTCTTATTTTTCGTCCCAGTCCTCTTCAGTGACCGTCCATCACGATCATTCAATACACACTTTCGTCCACGTTGTACTTAAGCGGATGACATTTTTCCGCTTTCCCTGTATATGGTTTCAATCTTCGACACGGTACTTCTTGAAACACCGAACACTTCGGATATCTTTGGCACGGAAGCTCCCGCCATACGAGCACCGACAACTTGCTCACTTTCGAAGTCAGCTAGCTCAGATATAATGTACTCACAACCACGCAGAATACTGTTCTGACACGGCTGGCACTTGCGACGAACAGAGGACTTTCCACAGGTGTCGTCTGTGTTGAAATGCAGCAGCGCAATCTGGAGACTTAACTAGCATCTGCATTTATGTTCCAGCACGCATATCTCGGGGTGCTTCCAAATTTTTTTTCCAACTCCCGTATTTTTGCTGCATTGGTTCACGGGCGTCGTGTCGGATAATCCTGTGGAAGCTGTACAGTAGTTCAACGAGTCAGCTGCTCGTCATCTTCAAGTGCTTACTAACGTGTTGCTTTTTTTTAGTGGGAGGTTGCAATACAGCTTCACCGGTGGCTCAAGGTCTTACTGTCTTGGTGGACAGTAAAACTGCTCCATTCGACAATGATGTCATTCCAAAGACATCACTGAAGTGCACATTGAAGGTTTGGCAATGGGACTTGAAGTCGCATACCACCCTCCGACGGTGGACGTTCAGGTGGCAGGCAAATACAAACACCAAAACAAGTTTTGCATCACCTCGGTTCCGAAAGTTCCGGAACCTGTACAGAAAATTGGAATAGAGATCAACATAAACATCATTTCCGCCCTTTTTATTACTCATGAAAACCACACACAGCATGTTGTACCACCATACAGTGAGACCTTCAGAGGTGGGGTCCAGATTGCTGTACACACCGGTACCTCTTATAACCAGTAGTACGTCCTCTTGCATTGATGCATGCCTATATTCCTCGTGGCATACTATCCAGAAGTTCATCGAGGTACTGTCGGTCCAGACTGTCCCACTCCTCAACGGTGATTCGGCGTAAATCCCTCTGAGTGGCTGGTGGGTCATGTTGTCCATAAACAGCCCTTTTCAATCCATCCCAGGCATGTTCAATAGGGTTCATGTCTGGAGAACATGCTTGCTACTCTAGTCGAGCAATATCGTTATCCTGAAGGACGTCATTCACAAGCTGTGCACCTTGGCAGCGCGAATTGTCGTTCATGAAGACGAATGCATCGCCAATATGTTGCCGATATGGTTGCACTATCGGTCGGAGGATAGCATTCACGTATCGTACAGCCGTTACGGCGCCTTCCATGACCACCAGCGGTGTACGTCGGCCCCACATAATGCCACTCCAAAACATCAGGAAAACTCCACCGTGCTGCACTCGCTGGACAGTGTGTCTAAGGCGTTCTACCTGACCGGGTTGCCTCCAAACACGTCTCCGACGATTGTCTGGCTGAAGGCATATGCGGCACTCACCAGTGAAGAGAACGTGATGCCGATCCTGAGCGGCCCATTCATCATGTTGTTGGGTCCATCTGTAGCGCGCTGCATGGTGTCGTAGTTGTAAATGTGGACCTCGCCATGGACATCGGGAGTGGAGTTGTACATCATGCAGCCTATTGCGCAAAGTTTGGGTCGTAACACGTCCTGTGGCTGCACGAAAAGCATTATTCAACATGGTGGCGTTGTTGTCAGGGTTCCTCCGAGGCATAATCCGTACGTAGTGGCCATCCACTGCAGTAGTGACTCTTGGACAGCCTGACCGAAGCATGTCATCGACAGTTCCTGTCTCTCTGTATCTCCTCCATGTCCGAAAAACATCGCTTTGGTTCACTCAAAGACGCCTGGACACTTCCCTTGTTGAAAACCCTTTCTGGGACAAAGTAACAATGCGGACGCGATCGAACCGCGATATTGACCGTCTAGGCATGGTTGAACTACAGACAACACGAGCCGTGTACCTCCTTCCTGGTGGAATGACCGGAACTGATCGGCTGTCGGACCGTCTCCGTCTAACTGGCGCTGCTCATGCATGGTTGTTAACATCTTTGGGCGGATTTAATGACATCTCTGAACAGCCAAAGGGACTGTGTCTGTGATAAAATATCCACAGTCAACGTCTATCTTTAGCAGTTCATGGAACCGGGTTGATGCAAAACTTTTTTTGGTGTGTGTATTAACTAACTATGAGCGACATTACGGAGCAACATGGTGGTTTACGATGGTCGATACTCATCGAGTGGTCAACACTAACGCTTCATTAGTGGTCGCAACAGTGCTATCGTTAGCCACAGTCAGAATCGGAGTCCTCGAGGATGGTGAGAGGAACAAGGTGTCGGTGATAGTGCCGAGGAGGCGTTGTGCCAATGTTTTGTAAGCCAGCGACCGTGTCGCGTAGGGATTCTGTTTTGGCATAGACACGCCCTGCCTTCTCTCGCATGGACGTCTTGAGACTGGCCATGCCCGTTTCCTCGTGGAGGGTAACTACCCTCGTGAGGAGATGAGCATGCAGGTTCCACCGAAACACCTTATTCTGCAGGCGCTGTAGGGTCTGCATCCAGGAGGCACTAATCGTAGCCCAGGCAGTGGAGCCATAGATGAGGGAAGGGTGGACAACCATCCGGTACAGCCGGAGCTTGGTGTCGTGCTTCAGTTCCCTGCTGGTGAACACTGGGTACAACGCTTTTATCAGCGTCCTTTTTGGGTCACATATTCTGCATGGCGATTGAGAGCAGTACTTTATCCATCCGGACACCTAGGTATTTAGTATCAGAGGACCATGGGACCTGGACGCCTGCAATACTGATATTGTGGTGGAGGATGGGGCGCCGTTTAGTGAAGTAGACTGCCGTAATTTTGGCGGCATTGAAGGCGATCTTGTTGGAACGACACCAGGTCTCTGTTGCGTCCACCTGCCTCTGGAGGCGAGCAATGAGCTGGTCTGTGTTGCGGCCGGTGGTATAGAGCGCCGTATCATCGGCGTATTGCGGCAGGTGGCAGTGTGGGAGGACTGGTATATCGCCAACATAAATGTTAAAAAGGTATACTTGCTTGAAGAGGACAGTATCAGACACCTGTACCAAAGGTGATTAAATGAAGAACTAGCAAACTTACAAAATAAAGACAATATAGAAGAAGAATGGCAGACTCTGAAGAATACTGTATGCAGAGTAGTAGAAGAAGCTCTTGGTAAAAAGAAAAGAATACGGAAAAGAAAAGGCCTAAATATTTGGTTGGGGTGAGGATATAATGAATGCTGTCAAAGAAAAACAGGATGCATATATAAAACACTTAAGCTACCCCACTACTGAGAACAAACAATACTCTGAGGAGAAAAGAAATAACGCTAAATGTGTAGTAAGGAAAGCACATCAAGAACACTGGGATAGGTTTATTTCTAATATCGAACATGATATCCACGGAAGACAACAGAAAGAGAGAAGATACAAATAAATGGTATTGAAGAAGAACAGTGGATAAATCATTACAACGAATTGTGGTATGATCATACAGCACAAGAAACTGAAATTGAACAACTTGGTGAGAAAGGATTAGATGAAATACAGTCTGACGAATTAACATCTGCACTAACATCAATTAAGAACAGAAAAGCAACAGGAAAAGATGACATTAATGCTGAATTATTAAAATATGGAGGAAAGATGCTACACCTACTACTGCTACATCTCTTCAATGAATGTTGGAAGAAGAAGAGTATTCCCAAAGACTGGAAAACAGCTAGAGTGATGTCAATTTTTAAGAAAAGGAGATAAAAGCCTATGCAGTAATTACAGAGGAATAAGTTTACTGGACTCAGCATACAAGGTGTATGCTACGATTTTAAATACAAGACCTAAAAACATAGCAGAATCAGTACAGCATGAGGAACAAATGGGTTTTATGAAAGGACGCTCCACAATAGTTGCAGTTTTTATTCTACTGCAAATAATAGAAAAACGGAGAGAGTATAATAAAGAAACACACATTGCTTTTATTGACTTTAAAAAAGCTTTTGGCAATGTCAATAGACAGAAACTTTGGGAAATAATGACGAATCGCGGGTATCCAAAGCATCTAGTAAATGCGATAAAAAGTTTGTATGAAGACAGAAATATCACTCTAGATCTCAATGGTAAAACAACTAATGAGGTACCAACTAACAAAGGGGTACGACAAGGCTGCTGCATCTCTCCAACTTTGTTCAACATCTACATTAATGAAATAATACATATATAGAAATCAGAATTTCAGAAAGGGATCTACCTAGATAGGAACAGTCTACTAATAATTTGCTATATTCTGATGATGCAGTGATCCTAGCAGATAAGGAAGATGACCTTCAGAATGGAATCCACTTGCTAAAACAAATAAGTGAAGAATTTAACATGGAGATTTCAACAGAAAAAACTGAGACAATTCATGGGGAAAGAACCAATCAGAACCAAAGTAGTGATACATCAGAATATTTTAGAGCAAGTAAACCATTTCAGTTACCTCGGATGTGAAATGACAAATGGCTACAGCAGATATATTGAAGTTAAGCTTAGTAAATTCAGTCGGGTGTGTGGACCTATCAACAGGAATCTAAAAAACAAAACTAGAAAAGACACTCAAATTAAATTTTACAAAACTGTTGCAGTTCCCACACTGCTCTATGGAAGTGAGACATGGGTGATTACCAAGAAGCAAGAAAGTCGGATTCAGGCACAAAAAATGAAATTCCTTAGAGGTGTTAAAGGTTGCACAAGAGAAGAGATGCTAAGAAATCAAGATATTAGAGAAGAACTGCAAATCTTTAACCTCAATTATAAAATTCGAGATTACAGAAGAAAATGGGATGAACAGCTACAAAGAACGGAGAGTGAGAGACTTCCCTTAAAGGCAAGAAATTATAAGTGCCTGACACGTGAAGAGAAGATGAAGATGGATAGGAGACAATACAGAGCCTTGAGGGATAGCCATCGATATGTGACGTAATCTGGATGTTGCTGCAGTGACTCGTCAATATATACGCGACTCCCTAGAAAGACACAGGCGCCAAGGGGTGGGGCTAAATGTCATCGTAGACGAATCATAGAGCACGGCGACTTCCAATGCCCCCTGCCGGAGAAAGAGATCACGGTCTTCGCATTAGCGACGTGGGAAAAGCGCGGGCGCAAATAGCGGTCCTGCGTGCGCTCGGGCAGAGCAGCAACATGTCGGTAAGCACCTGAAGATGACGATCAGCTGCCTAGTACACTACTGCCCATTATAATTGCTACACCACGAATATGACGTGCTACACACGCGAAATTTAGCCGGCAGGAAGAAGACGCTGTGATATGCAAATGATTAGCTTTTCAGAGCATTCACACAAGGTTGGCGCCGGTGGCGACACCTACAAAGTGCTGACATGAGGAAAGTTTCCAATCGATTTCTCATACACAAACAGCAGTTGACCGGCGTTGCCTGGTGAAACGCTGTTGTGATGCCTCGTGTAAGGAGGAGAAATGCGTACCATCACGTTTCCGACTTTGGTAAAGGACGGATTGTAGCCTATCGCAATTGCGGTTTATCGTATCGCGAATTGCTGCTCGCGTTGGTCGAGATCCAATGACTGTTACCAGAATATGGAATCGGTAGGTTTAGGAGGGTAATACGGAACGCCGTGCTGGATCCCAACGGCCTCGTATCACTAGTTGTCGAGATGACAGGCATCTGATCCGCATGGCTGTAACGGATCGTGCAGCCACGTCTCCATCCCTGAGTCAACAGATGAGGCCGTTTCCAGGACAACAACCATTTGCACGAACAGTTCGACGGCGTTTGCAGCAGCATGGACTATCAGCTCGGAGACCATGGCTGCGGTTATCCTTGACGCTGCATCACAGACAGGAACGCCCGCGATGGTGTACTCAACGACGAATCTGGGTGCACGAATGGCAAAACGTCATTTTTTCGGATGAATCCAGGTTCTATTTACAGCATCATGATGGTCGCATCCGTGTTTGGCGACATCGCGGTGAATGCACATTGGAAGCGTGTATTCGTCATCGCCATACTGGCGTATCGCCCGGCGTGATGGTATGGGGTGCCATTGGTTACACGTCTCAGTCACCTCTTGTTCGCATTGACGGCACTTTGAACAGGTGACGTTACATTTCAGATGTGTTACGACCCATGGCTCTACCCTTCATTCGATCCCTGCGAAACCCTACATTTCAGTAGGATAATGCACGACCGCATGTTGCAGCTCCTGTACGGTCCTTTCTGGATACAGAAAATGTTCGACTGCTGCCCTGGGCAGCACATTCTCCAGATCTCTCACTAACTGAAAACGTCTGGTCAATGGTGGTCGAGCAACTGGATCGTCACAATACGCCAGTAACTACTCTTGATAAACTGTAGTATCGTGTTCAACCTGCATGGGCAGCTGTACCTGTACACGCCATCCAAGCTCTGTTTGACTCAATGCCCAGGCATATCAAGGCTGTTATTACGGCCAGAGGTGGTTGGTCTGGGTACTGACTTCTCAGGATCTATGCACCCAAATTGCGAAAAGATGTAATCACATGTCAGTTCTAGTATAATATATTTGTCCAATGAATACCCGTTTATCATCTGCATTTCTTCTTGGTGTAGCAGTTTTAATGACCAGTAGTGTAGAAATATTTTGCAGCTTCCACATCGTTACCCGATGCGACGCAGGTGAATCAATAAAGCAGACAGCACATCGGGAACGTCTCAAACAGCATCTGTAATCTTCTTAGAATTTTGCGTTCTCCTTTTCAGCTGTCTTCCAGATTCCCCTTGTTGCTATCATTCTTCTCTGAAAGAACATGATTCGTTGTAGCGGTGTAAGAGATGGTGGAAGATGAGGGGGATAAAAAGTACGTGACTCTCAGCCTTAGAGGGTTGGGCGAACACCGCCACTCGACGGCCGAGGCGCTCTCGCTAGGTGCTCAACAGACTCGTAAATATAATCCTCGATTTCTCAAAAATGCTTGAGAAGCGCATCGTACTGGAGCAGCATTAATTACATACTAGAAACGAGGTTAGGATGACCAAAGTCGGCGACCTAATGAGTGTATGCTTCATTTGAATAAACTAAATTTCCAGCGGTCTAAGATGCTGCAGTCATGGACTGTGTGGCTGGTCCCGGCGGAGGTTCGAGTCCTCCCTCGGGCATGGGTGTGTGTGTGTTTGTCCTTAGGATAATTTAGATTAAGTAGTGTGTAAGCTTAGGGACTGATGACCTTAGCAGTTAAGTCCCATAAGATTTCACACACATTTGAATATTTTTTGAATCTAAATTTCCTTTTCTTCCTTTGTTGAGACCATGGTCGACTTTGTTGTGGGGCGATTTAAAACCTACTCTTCAGTGAAGCAGAACATTAGTAATTGATGCTTTGTAAGTTGTCCTGGTAAACTACCGCAATATGTTCCCTCTAATGGTAACCTGTGGCAAGGTGTCGGTACCTCGCTTCTATAATGTTAGAACTGCACGCTCGGGTGGATATGTTTTCGAGTGCACGGATGAGGTGATGCGAGAGCACGAATCTGTACACGAGAGATCATAAATCAGAACGCATTTGTCTCATCTGTCAGCGCCCCTGTGCTCGCCTGTCCGGCTACACTTCTCCGCCTCCCCCCCCCCCCCCCCCAAACCACCCTCCCAACCCGAGCTGTGCCCGTACGTTAATGCGCCCCGTGGACAACAACAAAAAATTAAAGAGCGGCGTATTCGAGCGCTGGATTAAATTATGTTTACGCAGGCCACGGCAGGGCGGGGTGCGCTGTTTGCGCAGCCTGTAATTCACTTAGGAGGGGTAGGTGGGGGGGGGGGGGGGAGGGGCAGCTGCTGGCAGCTCCTTGTGGACGTCGCCGCCGCCGTCTCCGTGCACTCTCTGTCCGCAGACACAGAAGGCGTGTTCACTGCCTTCACAACAGAGGTTGTCGGAAAGCCATCCAATAAAACAAAAGTGGTATCTGGCAGTAATAATACCTGTGAGGCAACAATAGGCCCTGTGCTGTTCCTGATCTACATAAACGATTTAGGAGACAATCTGAGCAATCCTCTTAGAATGTTTTCAGGTGATGCTGCCGTTTACCGTCCTAAAAAAGTCTTCCCGTGGTCAAAACAATCTGCAAACCAATTTTTTTTTTCTTTTCGTATGACGCGAAAAGTGGCAACTGATTCAAAATGATGAAAAGGGCGAAGTCGTTCACGTGAGTGCCAAAAGGACTCCGTTAAATTTCACTTATATTATAAATCACACAAATCTAAAGGCTGTAAATTCAGCTAAATACATAGGGATTACAATTACGAATAACTTGAGTTGGAACGATCACACCGATTATGTTGTGGGTACAGCAAACCAGAGGCTACGATTTATTCGCAGAACGCCGAGAAAATTCAAGATATATGCTAAAGAGACTGTCTGCACTACGCTTGTTACGTCCTCTTCTGGAGTATTGTTGTGCGATGTGGGACCCCTATCAGGTAGGATCGACGGAGAACATCGAAATAGTTCAAAGAAGGGCAGCTCGTTTTATACTATCGCGAAATGGGTGAGAGAGTGCCACGGATATGATACGCGAATGGGGTTGTCAGTCATTAAAACAAAAACGTTTTTCGTTGCGGCAGGATCTTCTCATGAAATTTCAAATTACCAGCTCTCTCCTCAGGATTTCTGGAAATTTGTGGTAAGTTCCTATGGAACCAAACTATTGAGGTCATCGGTACCTAGGCCTACGCACTACTTAATCTAACTTTAACTTACGCTGAGGACAACACACACACCCATGCGCGTGGGAGGACTCGAACCTCCGACAGCGGAACCGCGCGAACTGTGGCAAGACGCCCAAAACCACGCGGCCAGCCCGCGCGGCTCTCTCCTCAGAGCGAGAAATTTTTTTTGCTGGCGCCCACCTACATGAGAAGGAATGATCATTATAATGAAATAGCAATAACCAGACCTCTCACAGAAAAAATTAAGTGTTCGATCTTCCTGCGCGCTATTCAAGAGTGAAATGATCGAGAAACAGCGTGAAGGTGGTTCGATAAACCCTCCGCCAGGCACTTTATCGTGAATTTCTGAGTAATCTTGTAGATGTAGACGTAGACACGGACCCGAGGGGGCATGCGAGGAGGGAGTGACCACTGGAAAACATACGATAATGAACAGGCACTGCGTCGATCACAGCCGTTACGAAACACGTCAAATGCAAGGCTGACGATGTATGGAAGTTTGGTTCTGCACGGGAGTCGTGTACTGGTAGTCAAATGGTAAGGCAACCCCTCCCGATAAGCGGGAAATTTGGGTTAGAGTCCCGGTCCGGCACGAATTTTCATTGTCGTCATTCCATCCTACAGCTGATGGTAGTCCTTATTCGCAATTGCAAATTCATTTGATCTGGCTGGCAAAACATGTTTTGTGTTGGCACTATGTGTTATGGTTCCATTCGACACCTCCAGAACTACTTGGAAAATATGAACCATTGACATTCTGACACAAGGGTCGGTATGAAGTTAGGAAGTTCCGCCATCAAATTTACTAGACATCAACTTGATGATAGAATATAAAGTAGTGCGACATTCCGGGTTCTGCCCTAGACGGGCAAATAGGGCCCGACAGACCGCTGTACCAGCCTCCTGCCAATGGCGTCACTGGGTATGGTATGGAGTTTCACGTGGTCAACCACACCGCTCCCCCCTTCGCTGTTTGGTTTCTTGACCTTGCAGCTAGGGTTGTTTATAAAATATCGAGATATCGATAAATTTCCCAGAAATTTAGTTATATGACGCCTTTATCGATATCATTGTGACACTACCAAGTGCGATTTTTTTTTTTTATATTATATCTTTTCCACAACTTTCGGACAGTATTTGAAGCTCTACTTTTGAAACTGTTGTAGAATATAATTTTACTTTCACTGTGTGAAGGGGTCTTCCTACATTTTGAGTTTTCATCACGTCCAATCTTCCTCTTCGACTGTGTGAAGCAAGTATATGTGGCACAAAAAGAGGAGTCCGACTGCACCGAGATGGCAGTGTGAACGGAATAACAAGATTTCAACTCTGAAGAAATAGCACACCAGTTGCGTTAATAATAATAAAAAAAATAATGCAACTAGTGTGTTATTACTTCATATCGGCATTATTCAAAAACAGTTGCTGAAAATGATGAACAAAACTGATATTTACGGAATGCGGAGACGTGAGAGGGGGAAATGCTGACGTAATCGGCGCTACCAACAGAAACTGCTACGTTTAGCATCACCACGTAATTTTGACATTACAACTGTTAGGTCGCTGGCGTTGGCAGAAATGAAAAAACAGGAAAGTCAACATGAAGTGTTCCAGACCAATCCGATAAGTGACGAAAACGAACGACGGACCCATCAGACACTTCTTATTCTGCCACTCACATCCAGTTACCATTGTTGGTAAAGTGGTTATCGCCATGCGTGAACGAGCATCATTTTCCTTTCAATTCTTGCTCTAAGAGGTGTAGGCAGCCTGCTAGCTTGTTGATGTACAGAATATCTAATTAATAAATCAATACTTAAGTATACAGCTCTAAAACTGGCAGTATATTTACAACGTGGAGCCGATTTATCTTTAGGCAGGTAAGCCGTTACCTTACAATCGATATATCGATATGTCAAAGGTCTTCTTCGATACATCAATAGCCGTTAGTGATGCTTTTTAAATATGAATGTATTGGATTCCCGATATTTTTAAAAATATCAAGAGTTCTTCTTGGAACTGCTACTAATCGGTCGAGTAGCTCTTCAGCCGGTCTCACGACCCTGAGTGCACACCATACCAGACCTCCTACCAAGAAAAAAAAAATCCCTGGCGGTTTCCGGAATCGAACACGGGTCCCCGCCGCATGGCAATCAGTCGCGTTAACCACTCACCCACGGTGGCGGACATTGGGAGGAAAAAGGAACCACAAATTTAAAATCTGCCAGAAAGACTCCTTTACTGACACATTCATTCTAGCTTCCTCTCAACATCCAAATGCCTACAAACATGCAGCATCCACCACACGATCCACTCAGCTACGGAGCGAACACAGAGAGGAAACAGCAACCACAACATTAATATCTCGCTCTTTTCCAAGAAGTCATGAGGAATAAATTAATACCACAGAAACAATCGCTCCATATAATGAGTTTGAATCCAATATTATTGACAACATTCTCAATAGAAAAAATCGAAGAATCAATCCAGATCCCTACTTTACCCAGGGAACAACGTATATAGACCGAAATTTAAATGGCGCAGCCTACCTTTTACAGGCAAAACTATTTTTATTAGAACCGAACCCTGTACCCCTGCAATGGACTCGATGTGAGATGATTCCGGACAGTTTCTGTACGCTGGGTGCAGCTGCTCCGCATGGCTACAACGCAGATTTGCAAACGTCTCTATGGCAACGCCTCTTCATAGCTCCATAGACGGCTACGTAATATTTCCGCCGACAGCCCTTTGCGCTTCGCAGTTGAAAGCACAAGACTTACTTCACACCCATACTAATTTACGGCTCCGACACTTGGATTATGACTAGAAGAGAGGAGAGTAGGATACAATCCAGCGAAATGAAGTTTCTGAGAACTATGCTAGGGAAGACGAGGAGAGACAGAGTGAAAAATGAAGATGTTAGGAAGGAAATTGGAGTGGAGAAGTTGACTGAAAAAATTGAAAAGAATAGATTAAAAGGGCTTGGGAATGTGAAGAGGATGGGAGAGAGAAGAATACCAACAAAAATGATGGAGTTCAAGATTGAGGGCAAAAGGCCAAGAGGAAGACCGAGAAAAAGATGGATTGATACAATAAAAATGAGTTTAATCTGCTATGGAACCAAATTGTGGAAGAAGAATGGTGGAAAGACCGAGTAGAGTGACGAAGTACCATTGATACCCCAACCCGACCACATATTGGATAGGGGGGAAACGAAGATAATGATGAGTTGAACGCAATAAACAGCGCTGCCGCGTGTCAGAAATTTCCTTGTCTCGAGTGCAGGAGTGTCTTTATAGTAAAGGATGAATGTATTAAAATATCATGCATGATAACACATTTTTTCATGCAACTCAGCATTTATAACGTCATATTTCTTGAACTATGTCTCGTAAATTGATAAATTTGTGTTCGTATATTCAGTGGCATACGTGGATACTGTCTGCGAAATATGTTGCGAACAGAGTAAGTAGCAAAGAAATAATACATTTATACGTCATGTATGAGGCGGTAGTTTTTCACGCAGCACAGTATTTATGACATCATATCTCCTGAGCTATGATAGTAGGTGGTTCTTATCCCCCACAATGATTGTTGTCTGGCAGTAAGGGATATGTGTACCAAGTTTGTTTGAAAATGGTCCATTGGTTTAGGAGGAGATGTGGAACAATCATCCACACACACAGATTTTTATAACACGTAAGGATTTCGAATAGGATAAGCAACATTTTAAAGACAAAGGGTTTCTCTATGTCTTTCTTTGCCTCCCAGACACTAAGAACTTGCTTCTTCAATTCAAAAGATAAACAACCACCCATCATGAATAGTGGGATTTATAAGATTATGTGCAAAGAGTATCAGTGCCGCTATACGAGACAGCCTGAGAGGTCAATCTGTGCTAGCCTCAAAGAACATAATAGATGCTGTAGATTAAAGAAGCCAGATATATCCTTTGCCGATCATTGCCTAACCAAATACCAAAAATACGCAAGAGATCTAGAAGTCTTAACATTCAGAGGGAAAGTGTGCAAAGCTCATTCAATCAGAAATTAAAGAACAGATGTCTGTATCTGCACTTTTGCTACTGAATGAGCAGGATCGATTCAATTATTCACCCATTTCAGACGATGTTATAAGCTCTACATAGGAGAAGATACCTGGATGCCTTCATTCATAAATAAATAATAACATAAATTCCTGTGTACTTAGTTCTACTACAGTGTATGTTATCGACGGTTATTGTAAATGATGTCCTAATGTACATTGGAGAAAACCAATGTAACTGTGTCAAAACTGTCAACAGACATAATCTTTACAGTTTACATGAATAATCGATAGATTAAGAAGTTGACATGTTCACCATTGTTTAGTTGCAATCTTTCGGATAAGTTATGAACTACAAAATGGGATTATAAGCCGAAACCTAGCTCGTACAATAATAACGAAGTTTGTGAAACAAGGCTTAATAAGTCTTTAGCTTATTTAGCTGAAATGTACAATGTTTCACCAAGGACTCATATTTGAATCAATCAAAAGGATATATTTCTGGTGGCCTGTCTCAGCTAACTCACCGCGTATATACAGAGTATTTCAGATAAGGTGTGTTTCTTTGTAACTTACACGATAATAAGTGAAATGAAGATTTATTTAGAAAGACAAACTTAAGAAACATTTCTCTTTCTGCAGAGTTATGTACGTCAATTTACTTAATTATTTTCCAGAGGATTACAGTAACGAGCTTTAATATTTAAACAAAATATTTTTTATATTATGTAACTGATGTATTTAAACCAATTGTGTACAAATCAATTTAAATTAAATTTCTACCAGTTTCAGTTAGGGAGCTAACACCGTTCAACACATCGTATTACATGGAGTTGTTGGTTTCACGGAGCGACAAAATTTCTCGATTCTCTGTCTGAAGTCATGTACTATTAGGCTGTAGCATGTATCCTTACACTGCCGTGTACAAGAAACAAACGAAGTGCGGGCTGCAACCAATACTGACGTGGAATAAACGAGCACGTTGTCATGTTGCTGTTCTCTGAGAATACCGACACGATGTCAATGAGCTGCCACGGTTTATGCCTTGAGATATGCTGACTGAAGAATTCCATCACCCTGCACGTTTTTACGTGCGGGAAAACGACCCGAGAAACAAGTTTGAGAAGGTACGGAGGTGACAGACGAAGAGCAGTGAGAACTGAGCGTATGGAAGTGATTGTTTCACCTGCAATACACCACAATCCTCGTGTTAGCTTACGAGAAGTTGCTCCAGTTGCTTACATCTGTGTGGCGAATAGCATACGGTTACACGTTTCACATGTATCACCTGCCAGTGGCACTAGAGCTGCAAGGGAACGATTTCAATCGGAGAGTTACTTTCTGTGAACTGGCTGTGTATAAATGCACCCTGGACGGACTTCCGAAATGTTATGTTCTTTATGACCACATCGACTTTCCCGCCGTAATATTTCATGGCACTTGTGTTCTGTGATGAATCCATGTTCAGAAATTATGGTGCAATGAACCATCATAATGTAACGATTCATGTTGAATATTACTCAAGTTTCTTCTGCCTGGTCCATTCATGAATGAATGGGAAATTTTCATCATCATCATTTAAGACTGATTATGCTTTTCAGCGTTCAGTCTGGAGCATAGTCCCCCTTATAAAATTCCTCCATGATCCCCTATTCAGTGCTAACATTGGTGCCTCTTCTGATGTTAAGCCTATTACTTCAAAATCATTCTTAACCGAATCCAGGTACCTTCTCCTTGGTCTAGCCCAACACCTCCCTCTACTGCTTAACCCATGAGTCTCTTGGGTAACCATGCTTCTCCCATGCGTGTAAGATGACCCCACCATCTAAGCCTGTTCGCCCTGACTGCTACATCTATAGAGTTCATTCCCAGTTTTTCTTTGATTTCCTCATTGTGGACACCCTCCTGCCGTTGTTCCCATCTACTAGTACCTGCAATCATCCCAGCTACTTTCATATCCGTAACCTCAACCTTATTGATAAGGTAACCTGAATCCACCCAGCTTTCGCTCCCATACAACAAAGTTGGTCGAAAGACTGAACGGTGCACAGATAACTTAGTCTTGGTACTGACTTCCTTCTTGCAGAAGAGAGTAGATCGTAGCTGAGCGCTCACTGCATTAGCTTTGCTACACCTCGCTTGCAGTTCTTTCACTATGTTGCCATCCTGTGAGAATATGCATCCTAAGTACTTGAAACCGTCCACCTGTTTTCCCCAAAATGCCTCGGGAAATTTTCAGGCTTCACAAATTTTATTGACATTAATTGACGTCCAAACTGCACACTCGTCATGTAAACAAAACACGGACAGATTTCACTAATCTCTTTGACTTCCAAAAGTAACTTCAAAACTGACTCATAAAACAACAACTACCTCGCAGCCTCGCTGCATCGCTTTATACATAATTTTAATAATAACTTCCAAATTAAAGCATTATTAATTTTGTACAATTTTGATGTTACAATTAAAATTTACAAAACGTAAAGAAACTGATGTTACAGCCGAATAAGGTATAAAATATTGAATGACAATCTTTTATAGTAATATCTTTAGTTTTCCAAAAGAAAATCATTCTGAACTTTAATTACAATAATGTCTCTCGTATTATTTTAGTTACGTAATTAATTGCAGTTTGGAATTGGTTACTAACATGTAATGGTAGTACAGAGCTCGCGCTTTATCCGATTAAATACATAGGATGCACGAATAAGGCCTCAAATTCTGGAAATTGGAAAACTGTGAGATGTAAACAATTGGAGAGGTAATTAGAAATTTAATTACTAAGAATATTAATTACAGAGGAAGACATAAAAAGAAATAAAAATGAAAATACATCGCTTGGTAATAACTTTTAAGCTGTTTCTCAAGATAGTGTATTCTTTTGTTACCGGATTTTTAGTTTACCATTTTGTTAATTAGAAGCATTGATTTTCCATGCCAACACCTCTGCAGTCTCTAGTTATGTATTGCTAAGGACTTATTACTCCAATTTCTTGATTAGTTTCTTAATTTAGTATATGTACATAATTTTATCAACGACAACAATCCATAGATAATTATGACAACACACGTTCTTACAGAACATTCCACAAGTCTTTGGCAATGAATATCAAGTTTTTTTATCAGATAGGACAGAATGATTGATATATATATATATATATATATATATATATATATATATATATATATATATAATTCTGTCATGCAATTCAGTGCTTCCTAGAAGGTGGTATGGGACGTTTCACATGAGTCGTGGGGGAAGCTTTACGGTTATAATAAGATGCATTAAGGCGTTCACAGAAAACACTACGCGGGTATGTCATGTCGATCGTCAGAGGAGGTGGGTTTTTAATGTGTAGTGTGGAATCCTTGGATTTGAAGTCATCGATGCATATTATTTTGCAGGAACTTTCACAGGTGAGATGTATGATCCGTTATCCTTGAAAATGTCAGACTAGAATTAGAGGCCGTTTGTGGATGCAGCATGATGGTCACCCAGCCGAATCTGCGTGATGATGTGCGAGAGCTAAAGAACATTTTCATACGTGCCGAAAAGTAATGCCTCCGAATATTTTAATGTGAAATCGATTAAAGCTTTTTTAATGAAACAAACTCTATTAACATTTTATATCTTTATTCTTCATGTGTGCGTACTTATTTGTCAACATAGTCACAGTGTCGACGAAGAAATTCGTTCCAACGAGGAACCGCGCCGTTGATACCGCCAATGTAAAATGTTTCAGTTTGTTGACAGAGCCACAACCTCACCTCTAGTTGCACCACTTCATCACCATCAAAGTGAAGTCCCCGAAGGTGTTCTTTAAGTTTTGGAAACAGGTGAAAATCGGATGCAGCCAAGTCGGGTCTCTATGGAGGATGATCAATGACAGTGAACCCAGGCACTCGGGTTGCAGACGTCGTAGCGCTCGTGTGTGGTCTGACATTGTCATGCTGGAGGAGAGGATGCTTCATGTGTAGACGAACTCTTCTGATTCGTGCTTTCGGTTTTCTCCGGGTCTCGCAGTACCTTGTAAAGTTTATGGTGGTGCCATCAACATGAATTCCAAATGTACCACATCCAGAACACTGTGAGCTTGCTGGTGACATGGTCTTGAACTTTATTTTGGTGTCGGTGGTCCTCTGTGGCGGAGCTCCACCGATGCTCTCTTGTTTTCGGAGTCAAAAAGTTGGACTAAGCTTTCTTCACTTGTCAATTTTTGTTAAGGAACCCCTCACCCTCACGCAAGGGAAGTTGTTGACAGATGTCCAGTTCCCTCTGTTTCATGTGAGGAGTGAACGTTCGAGACAGGCCGCGGTGGCCGAGCGGTTCTAGGCGCTTCAGTCCGGAACCGCGCGATGCTACGGTCGCAGGCTAGAATCCTGCCTCGGGCGTGGATGTGTGTAATGTCCTTAGGTTAGTTAGGTTTAAGTAATTCTAAGTTCTAGGGGACTGATGACCTCAGATGTTAAGTCCCAGTGCTCAGAGCCATTTGAACCTTTTTTTATTTTTTTTAACTTTCGAGGCACCCACCACGTTACGAAGTTTTCTGTACGGCAGTTCTGGAATGATGGCCTGTACACACTCTCATGATATGGTCAAACATGACAGCTGTGTCTGTGTTAGCTGGCGATTTTCTCTGATGAGTTCATCAACCCGATTCCGATGAGTCTAGCGTTGCCGCACCCGGTCATGCACTTCGAGCTCTGTCATACACGTTGCGGTTAGCACCAACACTTCTTTCGTTACGAGCTCGTAAAATCCAACGTCGCACACTAATGATGTCGATACAATCATCATCGTACATCGTACAATCATCGAAGTAGAGAGGATATAAAATGTAGACTAGCAATGGCAAGGAAAGCGTTTCTGAAGAAGTGAAATTTGTTAACATCGAGTATAGATTTAAGTTTCAGGAAGTCGTTTCTGAAAGTATTTGCATGGAGTGTGGCCATGTATGGTAGTGAAACGTGGACGATAAATAGTTTGGACAAGAAGAGAATAGAAGCTTTCGAAATGTGGTGCTACAGAAGAATGCCGAAGATTAGAAGGGTAGATCACATAACTAATGAGGAGGTACTGAATAGAATTAGGGACAAGAGAAATTTGTGGCACACCTTGACTAGAAGAAGGGATCGGTTGATAGGAGATGTTCTGAGGCATCAAGGGATCACCAATTGGCAGGCAGCGTGGAGGGTAAAAATCGTAGAGGGAGACCAAGAGATGAATACACTAAACAGATTCAGAAGGATGTAGGTTGCAGTAGGTACTGGGGATGAAAAAGCTTGCACAGGATAGAGTAGCATGGAGAGCTGCATTAAACCAGTCTCTGGACTGAAGACCACAATATCAACAACACTCTATAACGGTCGTAAGCATTAGTTACCTTAGAGATTGGACGTGGTGAGTTGACGTTTGTCAAGAATGCCTTTAAGGTGATATAGAAGCCATTATCAACACCTCACTGAGTTTGAGCGAGGTCATGTAATGGGGCTACGAGAAGCTGGATGTGTACCTTCTGCGATATTACAGAAAGACTTGGCAGGAATATAGCCACTGTACATGATCGCTTGCAGAAGTTGTCACGAGAATGTGTGGGCGCAAGTTGACCGGGCTCCGGATGGCCAAGTGACACTTCCGTGCGGCTGGTCCCGGCGGAGGTTCGAGTCCTCCCTCGGGCATCGGTGTGTGTGTTTGTCCTTAGGATACTTTAGGTTAAGTAGTGTGTAAGCTTAGGGACTGATGACCTTAGCAGTTAAATCTCATAAGATTTCACACACATTTGAACATTTTTTGACACTTCCGTGATCAGTCTATGTCTCTGGCGAATCGTAATGCATCTACAGCAGCAATCTGAGCAGCAATTGGCCCCACAGTGACACAATGAATTCTTACAAATCGGTTACTCGAATGAAAGCTCCGAGCCAGACGCCTTGGATTAATTTCAATTAAAATTGGTACACATATTACTTACTCTCTGGAAAAAAAATACTGTGAATGTAAGAACTGGTCCCAAAACACCGTCATTTGTGACTTCATTGGTGCCAAGCGAGAGCTCATTGGAGGGCAGGATGGAGACCTGTTGTCTTTTCTGATGAAAGTTGGTTCTGCTTCGATACGAGTGACGGTCGTGTGTTGTTTAGGAGGAGGCCAGTTGAAGGCCTGCAACCAACCTGCTGCGTTCTAGACACTGTGGACCTATACCTGGAGTTATGGTCTGTGGTACGAATTCGTATGACAGCAAGAGCACTCTCATGATTATCCCACGCACCCTGACTGCAAATCTGTACGTCAGTTTGGTGATTCGACCTAATGTGCTACCATTCGTGAACAGCATTCCAGCGGGTGTTTTCCAACAGGATAACGCTCGCGCACATATGGGTGTTATAACCCAACATGCTCTACAGAGTGTCGCCATGTTGCCTTGGAGTGCTCAATCACAATATCTCTCCCCAGTAAAGCCGGTCACGAGCGAGGACCGAACGGTCACGGCCCGTATTCGAGTTTGTGAATAAAATTAGAGCACTCTGGAGCTTACGTTGTAGGACTGTGCACTCTACGAAGGTGCAGTGGGTGATGGTCATCAGTCATTAAGGAGGGAGCATCCTAGAGCAGCACCAAGGTATGATTCGATCTGATGCACAAAGAAAGATACTGCAGCCGTAACATCCAGGAAGGTCAATGAGGACGACACGAGAAATTAAACCTCACATCAGCACGCTGCCATCCCTGCAAGAAAACATTCCGTATCTGAAGTCGGCTGTCACTGAATGAAACAATTTTCAAGACTGTCCGTCGTGCTAGTGCAAGTGATTAGGAAATTTTAAGAGGTTATAATATGAATCGTGAATTGCCTCAGTGGAACATTGCTGTTTTCTGGATCAACTGGATGATATTCTTCCGAAAGATCCCAGAATGCATACAGTCTTTTACTTTCTGCACACTTTCATTGCCACTTCCCTCTATGGTTTTAGAAAATCCAAAGGAGTGTTTTTGCCCCTTCAGCCTCATCTCAATCATTCCAAAATTCTTTCAAACGCCGACTCTAATACTTGATCCTCTATCTACATCTACATCTACATCTACATCTATACTCCGCGAGCCACCTTACGGTGTGTGGCGGAGGGTACTTATTGTACCACTATCTGATCCCCCCTTCCCTGTTCCATTCACGAATTGTGCGTGGGAAGAACGACTGCTTGTAAGTCTCCGTATTTGCTCTAATTTCTCGGATCTTTTCGTTGTGATCATTACGCGAGATATATGTGGGCGGTAGTAATATGTTGCCCATCTCTTCCCGGAATGTGCTCTCTCGTAATTTCGATAATAAACCTCTCCGTATTGCGTAACGCCTTTCTTGAAGTGTCCGCCACTGGAGCTTGTTCAGCATCTCCGTAACGCTCTCGCGCTGACTAAATGTCCCCATGACGAATCGCGCTGCTTTTCGCTGGATCATGTCTATCTCTTCTATTAATCCAACCTGGTAAGGGTCCCATACTGATGAGCAATACTCAAGAATCGGACGAACAAGCGTTTTGTAAGCTACTTCTTTCGTCGATGAGTCACATTTTCTTAGAATTCTTCCTATGAATCTCAACCTGGCGCCTGCTTTTCCCACTATTTGTTTTATGTGATCATTCCACTTCAGATCGCTCCGGATAGTAACTCCTAAGTATTTTACGGTCGTTACCGCTTCCGATGATTTACCACCTATGGCATAATCGTACTGGAATGGATTTCTGCCCCTATGTATGCGCATTATATTACATTTATCTACGTTTAGGGAAAGCTGCCAGCTGTCGCACCATGCATTAATCCTCTGCAGGTCCTCCTGGAGTACGTACGAGTCTTCTGATGTTGCTACTTTCTTGTAGACAACCGTGTCATCTGCAAATAGCCTCACGGAGCTACCGATGTTGTCAACTAAGTCATTTATGTATATTGTAAACAATAAAGGTCCTATCACGCTTCCCTGCGGTACTCCCGAAATTACCTCTACATCTGCAGATTTTGAACCGTTAAGAATGACATGTTGTGTTCTTTCTTCTAGGAAATCCTGAATCCAATCACAAACCTGGTCCGATATTCCGTAAGCTCGTATTTTTTTCACTAAACGTAAGTGCGGAACCGTATCAAATGCCTTCCTGAAGTCCAGGAATACGGCATCAATCTGCTCGCCAGTGTCTACGGCACTGTGAATTTCTTGGGCAAATAGGGCGAGCTGAGTTTCACATGATCTCTGTTTGCGGAATCCATGTTGGTTATGATGAAGGAGATTTGTATTATCTAAGAACGTCATAATACGAGAACACAAAACATGTTCCATTATTCTACAACAGATTGACGTAAGCGAAATAGGCCTATAATTATTCGCATCTGATTTATGACCCTTCTTGAAAATGGGAACGACCTGCGCTTTCTTCCAGTCGCTAGGTACTTTACGTTCTTCCAGCGATCTACCAAACCGGCACCGGTTTCCCCGTTCCATCACGTCAGCAGGCAGTGGCTCTCCCTCGCAGAGGTCGTCAGTGACCTTTTCCACCGACCCGCTGTTTCCCCTGCGTTTAACAGTTATATGCCCTTTTGAACACATAATGTTGTTGCTTTTCTTTTAAATTCCCCGAGAGTTATTTTGACTTTCCTATTTGCTGAATCTTTCTCCTCGTAACAGTTTCCTTTTCCTTACATTTTCCTGTACTTATTTCGATTTAGCTTCCTTGCACCTCCTATTCAGTCCATCTGTAAATGTCTCATATTTCTGTATTCCTTTTTCCTTTAACACTTTTGTATCTCCTTCTTTAGTTTCCTGATCGAACTGTCACTTTTGTTACCCACAATGTCTTCACAATTGTCTTCCTTCTACACATATTTGTCCATACAACTTCTGTAATTATCCGTTTTACGAGAGATGTTTCCTCGTCAGCTGCATACCTACTTTGGCATTCACTACCGCAGTACTTGCACTCTCAGATAACTTATAGCATCACCATTTCTCAATGTCTCGCTATCCCACTTCCTTGTCTACTTCTTCCTCCACATTTCTCTTAAACTTCAGACTACTCTTCATTATTACTAAATTGTGACCTTAGTCTGTATCTTCTCCTGGCTATGCCTTATAACCTAATATCAAATTTCAGGATCAGTGTCTTATCGTGATGTAATTAGATGGTATCTTCTGGCCTCTCTTGGCCTTTTCCAAGTACGGCTCCTCCTTTTGCGATTTTTGAATTGTATATTTGCTATGACTAGCTGGAATTTATTGCAGTGCTCGAGGAGTCTTTCTCCTATCTCATTCCTACTGCCATACCCATATTCTCGTGTAAATGTGAATTATACTGCTTCGTCTACTATAGCACGCTAATACCACATGATTGTTAGATTTTTATCTCCCTTTACATATTGAATTACCGGATCAATTCCCTTGTATTCTCTGTTTATTTAGTCACCTTTTATTTGTCCCGTACAGTTGTTGACGTTAGCTTGTTTTGTGTCGTGGTCAACGGAGCCACGTCAAATAATGAGTCCCAGGTAGCAAAAAAGAAATGAACTTTATTTGTACTCACTGACTACAACAAAACAGTCATCGAACTTGAGTACACATTACTGGGGTTTTCAAAGGCACATTTTTAGCCATAGCATGTAAATCTATTTTTTTAATCAGAAAACCCGGTTTAATAAAGTATGAAAGCCAATGCAAGTTATCTTGTGCGCGGTCGCAAGTGATCGCTGGTGAGACACAGAAAGGATGTCTCGTCTTTTGTTAATTACTTCTTCTGTTATCTGTTCTGGAATGGAGTCGAGGGAGAGCCTCACGCGTCAGACTGGCCGCTCTAATTTAAACTATTTAAACTGCGCACGGACGACATACCGACGTGCGGATAATCAACATATCACTAGTGATTAATGTTGTATTCCCAATGTAAGTAGCATAGTGCACTTCAGTAATCATAGTTGTGATTAACGCTGCTGTGATTTCATTATTTGTTTAATCCATTATATGTAAACTGTATTTTCAGTATTTATCTAATTTTAGCTCAGAAATAATGTGGCCCACGAACATCCTTCTTACGGCGACGAAATTCTCAAAGTATTTGTCGGATGCCACCTTATCATGGTTTAAATATATTCACTGATTTTTAAATATTTCCAACCATCTCAATTCAGTTCAATACAAATTATAAAAAAACTAAATAATATATATATATATTTATTTATTTATTTATTTAATTATTTACAGGTTCAATTCAACGATAGTGACTGACGTGGCAGTAGAAGACTTCTCACGAGGGCGACGTCGGTGTTGCGATATCAGTGAAGAATGATAGGCCCCTAGGACGGTCCAGGAGAAAGGTCCCGATGAGGAGAGAGCTCGGAGGTAGACGTGCCTGCTGCGGAAGGCCGGATCCCTCAGACTGACCGACGACGCTGCCAGAGGAGGAGGTAGAGACGATGACTTGCGCACAGATCTCGGGCTCAGAATGGAGAACTCGGAAGAGACGCAGAGCGGCGGCTTGGATGCGACTCGGAGTGTAAGCGTCGGCGGGCGGTATGGAGGACACGAACGAGGCGCAGAGCGAAGACTCTTCGCCCGGGTCGGAGCGGAGACATCGGCGGTCGATGCGGAGGACTCGGACGGGACACGGAGTGAAGACTTGGACGGACTTCGAGTGAACGGCAGCGCAGGGCAATGGGAGGTCCAACTGAGGGACTGGCAATGGCAGTTGGCGCTCGGCCCGGAGCGACTGCCGGTGCAAACTGACCCTGGTCGCCCAGGGGGTCCTTTCTAACCGGCTGGGCCGGCCGAAGTGGCCGTGCGGTTAAAGGCGCTGCAGTCTGGAACCGCAAGACCGCTACGGTCGCAGGTTCGAATCCTGCCTCGGGCATGGATGTTTGTGATGTCCTTAGGTTAGTTAGATTTAACTAGTTCTAAGTTCTAGGGGACTAATGACCACAGCAGTTGAGTCCCATAGTGCTCAGAGCCATTTGAACCATTTAACCGGCCGGCTGCGAAATACTTCCACATGATTGGTGGGCACGTAATCAGCGGGAGGATTATAGTCGGTGCCCGTTATGCCAATGCTAGTTGCGGCGTTTCTCGCGGCGAAGCTGGCGCCACGTATAACCGCGGCGGCTGCGGAAGATGAGGTAGACAACAAACACCGTGCATTTATCTTTGTGGTCGCACAACCTGACCACGACATTATTGCACTTGCCCGCGTTGATATTACAGTAAACATGGCTGCGAGCTGGTATGACATGAGCATACAAAAACTGCCACAGCGTCTACAAAAATGCATCGACAGAAATGGTGATTATGTCGAAAAATAGCTAAATGTTCCAGTTGTAAACTGATGTAAACCATTGTAGAAATAACCAGGTCTATGTACTTATAAAACAATAGGAGACATTACTTTTGGGATTACCCTCGTATTTAAGTGATTAACATTGCAAGATCACTGTTTAATGTAAGTGATAGTTAAGCCATTGCAAATCTGAAATGCTGGTACATGTATAACCGATGTAACGGCCAGAATGTTCAATGGAAGCACGCATACATGCATGCATTGTGTTGTGCATACAAGATGCAACCATAAAGTAATGAGACTGATTTTCTTTGCAAGATGTGGCAATCCTGCATGCTTGCGAAGGCACAGTATCTTTGACCTTGGTCTATAAGCTGCTTCTAGTCCAAGCGGCACATCGATGGAACTGCTCAGTCGTGATATGTGCTGTAATAAGTTAACAGCTGTTTGTGTCTCTCGTCACGGAAATGGAACCGCATAATATTGCGCAACGGTATGCCATTTCTTTTTGCGCTAAATTGGGTGAAAAGGCGACGACAACTTACGGTAATGAAGGTAGAACGAATGTTGACGATGAAGACTGCAGTGGACGACCATCAATCTCACGGATGGATGTCAACTTGGCCAGGGTGCGTGAACTCGTACGATCTGATCGAAGATTATCCGTGAAAATGATTGCAGAAGAACTGAACATCAATCGAGAAACGGTTCATCTAATAATAACTGAAGATCTTCTTATGAGATCTGCATCACGACAATGCGCCATCCCATACTGCTCTGTCAGTACAGCAATTTTTAAAAAAAAATGGTTCAAATGGCTCTGAGCACTATGGGACTTAACATCTATGGTCATCAGTCCCCTAGAACTGAGAACTACTTAAACCTAACTAACCTAAGGAGAGCACACAACACCCAGCCATCACGAGGCAGAGAAAATCCCTGACCCCGCCGGGAATCGAACCCGGGAACCCGGGCGTGGGAAGCGAGAACCCTACCGCACGACCACGAGATGCGGGCAGCAATTTTTAACCTCAAAAGAAATTTCAGTACTACCACAGCCACCTTATTCACCAGATATCGCTCTGTGCGACTTTTTTCTATTTCCAAGAGTTAAAACGGCGTTCAAGGGACACCGTTCTCAAACAACACAAGATGCCCAAAAAGCTGTGACGAGGGTCTTGGAGGATAATACAGAAGATGAGTTCCAGAAATGTTACCATCAATGGCGGAAGCGCTGGAAAAAGTGTGTGCAATCAGGAGAGAACTACTTTGAAGGAGACAATACTAAACTTGACTAAAACGGTAAGCAACATTTTTTTTTCACACCAGTCTCATTACTTTATTGTTGCACCTCGTATGCCAGATATCAGTTTGTGGGTTGGTGTTACATGCCTGTTGCACTTTGTCGGTCAACATGAAACCGGAGCTATCGTCTGATGATATCCCATATGTGCTCGGCTGGAGACGGATACGGTAATCGATACACTGTAGAGCATGTTGGGTTGCAGCAGCGGTATATGGGCGAGCGTTATCCTGTTGGAAAAACACTCCACGAATGCTGTTCGTGATCGCCAGCACAACATGTCGAATCATCTGATTGACATACAAATTTGCAATCAGGATGCATGGGATAACCATTAGACTTGCTTCTGCGGTCATACGAAATCACACTCCCGACCAGGAATCCAGGTGAAGGCCCATTGTGTATAGCATGCAACAGGCTGGTTGCATGCCCTCAGCTGGCCTCCTCCTAACCGGCATACTGACATCACTGGCACTGAGGCAGAACCAGCTTTCACCAGAAAACGGAACAGACGTCCACCCCACCCTCCAACGAGCTCTCGCTTGACACCGCTAAAGTCGCAAATGGCGGTGGTTTGGCTCATAAGTGCGTCTGGCTTAGATCTTCCTTAAAGTAACCGATTTGTATCAGTTCGTTGTGTCACTGAGATGCCAACTGCAGCTCAGATTGCTGCTTCAGATGCAGTATGATGCGCCAGAGCCACACGCCGAACATAATGGTCTTACATCTCGGTAGTGCCACGTGGCCGTCTGGAGCTCGGTCATCTTGCGACCATACATTCTCGTCACTACCATTGCCAGCAATTATGCACAGTGGATGCATTTACCCGCATTACATGACCTCGTTCAGACTCAGGGAGGTGGCGATAATGATGTCTTTGTCGCTTTAAAGGCATTGGTGATTAATATTATCTCACCATGTTCAATCTCAAAGTTAACTAACGCTTACGACCGTTACAGCGTAATTTAAATGAAACCTTATTTGCATCTTCATAGTGGAGCTACTAGCCCCACTCTTATGCGACTGTCTCGAAATTTGAGTAGACACCATTTGTTACATGTAGAAACACACATACCAACTTTCGTTTATGTCTCACAACTCCTTCTTGGTGTTGCTCTTTTTTCCGTGAATGTAGCTGTCGAAGCTAGAATAGTTGCAGCCATTACATGCTGTACTTGTCAGTGATGTGCCGTAGAAGTCAAGTTACGTGTGAAACAGCCCCTGGTAATTGCTTTAAACAAAGCTATAGACCTCAAGGAATAAGTTAATGCTGTTTAAAACCATACGGAAACGAACCTCTAGTACAGAAAAAGCAGTTACATGAGGCCAAATCTGAAAAACAGCTGGATGGGTAACTGATACCAATTCGACGAATTTTCTATTGGCTCTAAGCATTATGGGACTGAACATCTGAGGTCATCAGTCCCCTAAACTTAGAACTACTTAAACCTAATTAACCTAAGCACGTCACACACATCCATGCCCGAGGCAGGATTCGAACCTGCGACCGTAGCAGCAGCGTGATTCCGGACTGAAGCGCCTAGAACCGCTCGGCCACAGCGGCCCGTGAATTTTCTGTTACAATGAAGACCACTGACTACTGAGACTGAACGTCGCCTGGTGGCGTTGCGTCCATATAACTCGGTTGTGAAAGCACATAAGCGGAGCACAATTTAACGAGGACTCATTCCAGAGATGATACGGGTTTTAAATGAAGAATATCGCAGACGCAAATGACTTTGGCAAAAGGCAGACTGTTATGGAGCGACGCTGGGGAACGGGCGTCTCGCAAACGGCGTAGCTGGTCCGCTGCACTCTCAGAAAAACATAAGTTTTATGGAACTGATGGCTTTACACAACTGGTTGTTATCAAACTTAACAGACAAATTGCAAAATGTTGTGCTGGATAATTCAAACACTGTTGGAAAGGTAGAAAATTTTAATAACCAGGGAGAAACCACAAACGATGTCCTACAAGGTTCAATTTTGGGGCCACTCCTGTTTCCTTATGTGAATGAGTTTCCATTCAACATTCAACAAGCAGAATCGCTATTTTTTGCAGACAAAACTAGAGAGAAGACAACAGAACAGATTATTAATTATATTTTTCAAAGAATTATTAAGTGGTTTTCTGAAAATGTACTCTGCCTTCATTTTGAGAAAAACACACTATATTCAATTTTGTACAACAAATAGATCATACCAACAATTGAACAGGAGTCAGTAAACAGGGTAGAATGTTCAAAATTTCTGGATGTACATACCAATGAAAACTTGAACTGGAATAAGCAGATAACTGATCTTCTTAAACAAATTCAGTTATTTTTACTCTTCAGGTAACTGCTGGTCTTGACACAAATGAATCAATTTCGTGACATATTTTGCATATTTCCACTCAATAGCCGGCCAATGTGGCCGAGCGGTTCTAGGCGCTTCCGTCCGTAACCGCGCTCCTGCTACGGTCGCTGGTTCGAATCCTACCTCGGGCATGGATGTGTGTGATGTCCTTAGGTTAGTTAGGTTTAAGTAGTTCAAAGTCTAGGTGACTGATGACCTCAGATGTTGACTCCCATAGTGCTCAGAGACATTTGAGCCATTTTTACACTCAATAATGTCTTACGGAATAGATTTCCCGGGTAACTCATCACTTAGAAACAAAGCATTGACTGCACAAAATCGACCCATTAGAATAATAGCGGTTGTTCAGGCACGGTCGTCATGTAGGTAGGCCTACTTCAAGGAGTTAGCCATTTTAGCTGCGCCATCACAATACAAGTATTTGCTAATGAAATTCGTCATAAGTAATCTATCACAACTTGAGAAAAATAGTTATGGCCACGCCTACAACACTAGAGGAAAGAATGGCTTTTGTTAACCATTATTAAAGGTTGATGATGATGATATTTTGTTTGTGGGGCGCTCAACCGCGCGGTTATCAGTGCCCGTACAAAGTCCCAATCTTTTCACTGTCCAATCTCGCTACTCTTCCGAATGATGACGAAGTGATGAGGACAACGCAAACACCCAGTCCCCGGGCGAATAAAATCCCCGACCCGGCCTGGATTCGAACCCAGGACCACGTGGTATCAGTGGCCGGCAAGCAATTTATTAAGCAACAAGAACAATTTTTCATCATTTGCGCAATAGCATAAAATGTCTAACAGGTAGCAAAGCAAGTTTTAAATCTAACCTAATATCATGTCTCCAGGACAACCCCTGTGCCATGGAGAAAATTCCATTTAAAAACAGGTAGCACGTTTAAAATAAACGAAAAAAGGGAAAAAGAAAGCAAGACTAGCTTTTAGTAACTGCATGAATAGGACTAATGTTATTAACATTAGAGCACTAAGCATGTATACAAGCATATACATCCTGTGAACTGATTCGTTCCACATTATTTCGATAAACTGGTTGGGTTGGGTTGTTTGGGGGAAAAGACCAAACTGCGAGGTCATCGGTCTTATCGGATTAGGGAAGGACGGGGAAGGAAGTCGGCCGTGCCCTTTCAAAGGAACCATCCCGGCATTTGCCTGGAGATATTTAGGGGAATCACGGAAAACCTAAATCAGGATGGCCGGACGCGGGATTGAACCGTCGTCCTCCCGAATGCGAGTCCCGTAAGCTAACCACTGCGTCACCTCGCTCGATAAACGAATCGTTCAAATGATCTGTGGAACTTGTAACTATTCTTTAGTTCACCCGATGACGTTATCAATTACGACGGCAGACGGCACCAGTCGATCGAGACTGGACCGTGGATCAATGGAAACATGTCGCCTAATCGAATAAACCACGTTTCTTTTTACACGAGGTCGATAGTCTCGTCCGCAAACGCCGTCATCCAGGCGAAACATGCTCCGCACTACGGACGCAGTTTGATGCGGGCATTATTGTGCTGTGTGATACATTCGGCTGAGCTTCCATGGCACTTGCAGTAGTTATCGAAGACACGATGACACCTCTGGTATCATTGCGAACCACCACCTTCTTGTTGTCTTCCCCGTCAGATACAGTAATCTCCCACAGAATGACTGTCCGCGTCACAAGGCCATAATCGTGTTACAGTGGTTTGAGAAGCACTGTATTGAAATCGCGTTGTTGTCTTGGCCGCCAAATTTCTCTGATCTAACTCAATGGCACACATCTGGGACGCTTGTCAGGAGCCAGAAACTGTGCGAATTGCGAACATTGTGCATACCTCGTGAAAGTTATTAAGGACTTGTCGAATCCATGATATGCATGGCTGCTGTTTTGCGTTCCAAAAGTGGACCAACACGCTATTAAGCGTATAATGTTTTGATTAATCAATGTATCCTTCTTAGTTCAATGAAGCTAGCTTCTATTCAATCGTTTGTGAACTTTTCTCAGTAGATGGCTGAGACAGTGTCTCCTTTTTCCTGGTAGTCGAAAATACCACAGCTTGCGAATTCCAATAAACTATCGGCATACATTTTCCTGTGGGTGTACATTTTCACTCTGTCTGGAAAAAGAGTATCCAATACTTTGTTCTCTGCAGTCAAGTAAGACGTGTTGTAGTTTCACCTATCGACTGTGGCATGGCGCCTCCAAAACTAATTTGGATTTTGGCCATCTTAGAGTAATCACTGAAACCTCGCTTGCCGGCATAGTCTTGTTGGTGCATGATGTTGCATACCATTCATTTGATACGTTTTAACTGTCTTCGCAGTCCAGCTCTTCCCACAAAACTTGTCCAACAGTGTCGTAAGTTTTACTGAATCTCATTCGCCTCCGCAGCCGTAGAACAAACCAGGTGGTCACTATCATATGAGTTTATTTATTTATTTATCTATTTGATATCCACATTTAAACAATGAAAAACGCAATCAGTGACTGTATGACTACAACGAAGTCCAGTCAACCAAACGTGGACCACCCCATGTGGTAAAGAACGAATTGCTTATTATTTTTGCAGCTTTTCTGTAGTTTCCTTACAGAGGTTCTAACACAAGTAATAGTTATTTGGAAAAGAAGTACACAGCTGTCTGCTATCGCAGATTTCACCGAATTACTACAGAAGTATATGTTTAAGTACTGACTTAATGACGCATGGTAGGCTTTCATAAATCTTTCTGCTGCTAAGTGTAACTGCGTTTCTTAACCACTGCTAGTACAATTAGACGTTTCCACATCATCTGGTGAGCTCATACTCGTGTGTGACTCTGCAGCAAAGTTACCCGTTTCGTTGGCAGTTAGTATCACATGACATATTTTATGTGCTGCATTTTACAGAAAACTGGATAGGTCAGATTCCGCCAGGCGACCGCCTTCATTCGGTCCTCGGCCTCTAGAGATCGATACAGCCGGCGCAAGGGCCGCCCTCTCTTGGCCCTGTCACCAGTCACAGGTGGCCTACGTCGATCGCCGTTAGCAGAAAAAAAAGCTGCTGCTCTCTGTCTGAAACTACGACGGCAAAATGGCTTCATTTTCGCGAGATCAAAGTTATGCTTTACACGATGTCCAATGTTCCTGTAGCACCCAAGAGCCGTACTGAGTGATCCTGAACCCCTGAACAAAACTGCCAAAGTAGAACCTACCCTTCGCCCGACAACTAGATACCTTTCTGCAAATTTTTTCTACACTAATTTAGCAAATTTTATAATCTTATAAGCAGGTTTAATGAAAATGAATCGTTATTGAAAACGTATTTCAAATGTTCAAATGTGTGTGAAATCTTATGGGACTTAACTGCTAAGGTTATCAGTCCCTAAGCTTACACACTAAATTATCCTAAGGACAAACACACACACCCATGCCCGAGGGAGGACTCGAACCTCCGCCGGGACTAGCCGCACAGTCCATGACTGCAGCGCCCGAGACCGCTCGGCTACTCCCGCGCGAAAACATATTTCATAAATTAACGACGTATAATGACGAAAAACGTTTACAAATTAAATGTATCATTGTAGCAAATAAATTATAAATAGAGTAATTTTTCAAAAAAAAAAAATAAAGTTTACACAATATGTATCTTATTGTTTATGGCAACTACTCTACCTGGTCCATACGGGCACGACTGTCAGGTACAGCGAAACTGACCTACTGGATTTGCTTCATTACCCACTTGTCAACATCTGAGATCCTACAATACCATAGCAAGGTAGCAGCATGAATGAGAAAAAGCGACCTGTAGAAGCGGCAGCTGTATGAAGCAAGCGCACTGTTACTCATGAAAAATACGTAATGACATGACTGACAGCTCAGAAAAATTCAGGTGAACAAATTAACTTTGAAGATTAGTAAATGCGGTGTGACTTGCCTTCAAGGAAGACTCATTTTAAGTGCCCCAACGGAAAGTGTTTAACTGGTATAATACTGAAGTACAGATTACCCGCCGGCCGGAGTGGCCGAGCGGTTCTAGGCGCTACAGTCTGGAAGCGCGCGACCGCTACAGCCGCAGGTTTGAATCCTGCCTCGGGCATGGGTGTGTGTGATGTCCTTGGGTTAGTTAAGTTTAAGTAGTTCTAAGTTCTAGGGGACTGATGACCTCAGCAGGTAAGTCCCATAGTGCTCAGAGCCATTTGAACCATTTGAACAGATTACCCAATACTATAATTAGTGTTCCCTTCAAAACAACACTATGTTTTGCTACCTTCATATGGACACATCAACTCTGCAGTATCGCTAACATCATGGAGGTTGGTGGCGATGCATGGACACGAGCTATGGCTCTGAGCACGATGGGACTTAACATCTGAGGTCAGCAGTCCCCTAGACTTAGAACTACTTAAACCTAACCAACCTAAGGACATCACACACATCCATGCCCGAGGCAGGATTCGAACCTGTGACTGTAGCAGCAGCGCGGTTCCAGACTGAAGCGCCTAGAGCTGCTCGGTCACAGCGGCCGGCTTGGACATAAGTCTTTTGGCAACAAGTCAGTGGAGGCACTGTGTACGGTGTTTAGTATTACCCAGTAGGTATGATTATTAAGTACCGTGGGGGCAACATATTGGCTCAAAGAGGCAGACCAGATACAGAACATAAACTTCTGCGATACCTTGACAGCTCCTTTCGCCACAGGAAAACATATGACGGAATTTTCCATTCGAAGATGAGTAAAGCATGGCAACCAAATGTTCCCAAAAACTACTTATAGCAGCCTTGAGATGGCTATGTCCAAAACTGTTTAGAAGGAAAGGGGAATTAGATTAAACTCATTAAATTGAAATCTGCAGACGATGTAGTACTCCTAGTCTATGGCAGAATTGCAATCCTCTATAACGGGTTTATCAGACAGTTGCGAAAAGTAGTCCTTATGATAAATCTGTCAACAACAAAAAAAGTACTTTGCACAAGTGGGTAACTGGAAGACAAATAATACTGAACAATACAATACAATACTGAACAACAACTGTCTGTAAAATATCAATAAATGTGTTTATTTGTGGACCATTAATTGATATACACTAAGGTGATGGATAGCGATAGCGATATGCACATGTGCACAGATCGCGGTAGTATAGCGTACACAAGGTCTGAAAGGGCACTGCACTGGCAGAGCTGTCTTTTGTAATCAGGTGATTCATGTATAAAGTTTTCCAACATGATTATGGCTACACAAAGGGAATAAACAGACCTTGAATGTTGAATCAGGAATGGTAGTTGGAGCTAGACTGATGGGACATTGTATTTTGGAAATTGTTAGGGAACTCAATATTCCTACATCCACAGCATCAAGAAGATGCTGAGAATACCAATTTTCTAGCATTAACTCTCACCATGGACAATGAGGTGGTCAATGAGCTTCACTTAACGACTGGAGGCAGCAGTGTTTGCATTGAGTTGTCAGTGCTAATAGACAAGCGACACAGCGTGAAATGACCACAGAAATCAATGTGATATCTACAATAAATGTGTCCATTAGGATAATGGAGCAAAATTTGGTGTTAGTGAGCTATGGCAGCAGTCAACTGAAGCAAGTGCCTTTGCTAACAGCACAGGATCATCTGCAGTGCCTCTCCTGGGCTCATGATAATATTGATTGGACACTAGACTTCTGGAAAATTGTGGCCTGGTCAGATGGGTCCCCAGTTTCAGTTGGTAAGAGCTAATGGTGGGTTTTAGTGTGTTGCAGACCCTACAAAGCCATGGTCTCAAGTAGTCAACAAGGCACTGTGTAAGATAGTGGTGGCTCCATAATAGTGTGGGAGTCCAACTGGACCGATCACTGACTGGAAATGTTACGTTTGGCTACTTGGAGACCATTTGTAGCCATTCATGGACTTCACGTTCCCAAACAAATATCGACTTTTTATGGGTGACAATGAGCCATGGCACGGGACCACAATTGTTGGTGATTTGTTTGAAGAAAACATTCTGGACAATTCGAATGAATGATTTACTCATGCAGATCGCTCAACATGAAGCACACAAACTTAACACATAACTGAGAGATCAAAACTCTGTACCAGCAACATTTCTGTAACTACAGACGCCTACAGAGGCAGCATGGCTCACTTTTTCTGCGGGGTACTTCCGACGACTTGTCGAGTCCATGCCACACCAATTTGTTGCGCTATGCCAGGCAACAGGAGGTCCGACGTGGTATCAGGAGGTATCCCATGACTTTTGCCACATCAGTGTACAAGGAGTCTTAAAACATGAAATTTTTTGCTGAATCAAGCTAGGTTGGAGGGCTTATGGAAGAAAGGCAACCATTTTTAAACCTAATACGCCAGCAAGCTTAAAAAATTTTTTTTGAACAGGGTGTTCTTCCCCTTATTAACATATGGCTGTGAAATTTGGATCTTAAACAACTTTTTCAAAAGAAAACTACAAATAGCTCAGAGAACTACGGAAAGGTCACTCCTAAATTCCACTAAGAAATGAAGACATATGAGCAGTAACAGGAATTCAGGATGTTGTGGAAAGATAGAAGCTCTAAACTGGAAATGGGCAGGACATATCGGATGAAGAAATCATGGAAGATGGACAGTGGCAGTAGGAGAGTGATGTCCCAGAAAAAGACAATGATCACAAGGCAGACTACCTCACCACTGGAATAAAGAATTGAAGAAAGTCACAGGCTTCAACTGACAAAGGAAACAGTGCTAAAATTATATTTCTCATTTTAAGATTAAACAGGTTATACACCTTGTAAGGATTGACTTAGCTGAACAACAAAATAAAAATAACTGAAGGTAAATTTTAACAATGGAAAATCCAGGATGGAATGTAACAATATTATGAAAATAAACGTTGCTACTCACTATATAGCAGAGATGCTGAGTCACAGACAGACACAACAAAAAACCTGTCACAAATAAGCTTTCGGCCAGCAAAGCCTTCATCACAAATGCGTGACAGACACACATATACACACTCATGCAAACGCAACTCACACATACATGACGACACACTCTGGCAACTGAAGCCACTAACTGCCAAAGACTGTAGCCGTGTGTGGGTGAGTTGCATTTGCATCTCTCTCTCTCTCTCTCTCTCTCTCTCTCTCTCTCTCTGTGAGTGTGCGTGTGTGTGTGTGTGTGTGTGTGTGGCCTATTTTTGAAGACGGCCTTGTTGGCTGAAAGCTTATTTGTGACAGTCTTTTTGTTGGGCCTATCTGCAACTCAGCATCTCTGCTATATGGCGATTCCGTTTCATAATATTGAAGGTAGTTTAGGCATGCGACAATACTGACCACTGCATCATACAGGACATAATGGAAGAAGTCTAAAGATCTAAGATAGTAAATTGCAGATAGGACTGTCAACATGTTCCTCCAGCACTTTGAGTTGTGTTTCCTCCTAAAACAAATAAGACCAAAATTGAAAAGAAGCATGGATAAGGATGGATAACTCCTGAGACAAAAGTATCTTGGGCTAGAAACAGAATAAGCTGCAGTTGAGATTTGAAACGTCATGTCCACCACTATTGCAAAATCATCTAGTCTGTAACGGAAAACTGAAACTCATGTATTGTGCTCAAACAACTCCAAGATTACGCAAAAACTACTTGGTAAATTATTTAAAAAACTGATAATAGTGACTCAAATCAAATAGGGCCCCTAGAAAATAGATATGGCAGAAATTGTGACACTATGAATGACTGGCCACCAAATTCAATGATTATTTCCTCACAATGATAGCACTCAACGCATCTAGTAAAAAAAGGACTATAGAAGCATTGGATTTACAATTACACACATTCCATGCACCATTAACAGACATTTTTTCAAAAATGCAACTCACTCATTGGGCCACTAAAAAGTTGTAATTCTGTTGGCTAAGAGGTGTTTCTAACACAATGTTAAAATTTGATGCTGACTTTAAGATTTCCCTTAGATCTACACCAATATTCACATCCTCATAAATACTCCTATAGCCACTGAACAGTGAGGGAAAAATGTCTATATGCTTCAGTACACATCCTAATATAGCTTATATTTTTCTCATGATCTCTGGGTGAGAGCTATGTTGGTGGCTGCTTCACAGTCATACAGTAATCTCCAAATACACGTTCTCTACATTTCCTCAACATATTTTCATGTGAACTACCTCGTCTATCTTCCGAGGATTCCCATTTGAGCTCCCCAACCATTTCTGTAACATTCACTCTTCGCATTTGATATCCTATGATGAAATACCTAGCATATATGTTGCTGGTTTTTCTACTGGGGGTCTCAGAATTTCAACCATTTAAAACAAAAACATGTGCATTCCATGCCTACTCTGCCACCCAAGTGGCTGTTTTTGGTGTATTGTGCACACCTGACCTACCCAGGGTGACAACAAGTCTACTGTCTTACACAGGCCAAGAAATCTACAGCCAAGCTCATCACAGAACTGACAAAGCTTCTTGTTTAGACCCTCTCCTTGGCTCCACACCAGAGGGGCATTTCAGTCCTTGGAACAACGTTGAAAACCAACATCTGTGCGTGAGGCTAGCCACTTTCACCACTTCTACACGTCTCCAGTAAGAGTTGAGAATGGTCTTAGGTGACAGTTGTCATTGGTGCCAACACAGATGATTATCTGCAACTGAATACCATCTGTGTTCTCAACTGCTCCAGCAATAACCTTTTCTACCTCAAGGAGAACTCCTCGTTGAATAAGTGCCAAGTGCACATTTCATTCATTTCCCTCTCATGAAGCTATTTCCCTGAGAGACACCATGATGTACATACCATTGGAAACTGCCTACCACTAGCAGCGCTGTCTTTCCCTCTACGAGTGCCCTGGTTTCGACAGAGAATAGGCCAATGTCCAAGCAAGAGAGTCAGTGCCTGCTGGCTCTGTCTCATTATCAGCAGGAGGCAACACCTGAAATCTATTCGTTAGAGGTATGGGGACAGCCTTTCATCCATTAGCATATACAACCTTCTTTGTGAAACAGCTACATATGAGCTAATGTCTTACCAGCCACTAGTCCATTACCACTTGGTGTCAGACCTAGGTTCTCCATGGGCAGAGACAGCAAACAGAGTAGTCAACAAGCTTGCAGTTTATGCTTATGCATTATGGATATTTTAGAACCCATGACTGTTAACTGAATGTAAATACATAAAACTGCAACCAGTCACTTTTTTAATAGTTATTTATTATTCCATAAACTGGTTTTCGAATCTTTTCAGGTTCATCTTCAGATGGTTTTCTGGATGCTACATCACTATTTCTAGAGTAAAACTGGGTGCTTGCTTGTGACAGGATGAGCAGCTTTTTATGTTAGTGTCCTTCTGTCTGCTGCCATTGATGGCCAGTTGGTACATCACTTCACGTACTTTTACACAATCTGTACACTTTTACAGCGTGACAGCGAAACTTTGCCAGCATCAGCTTTGCAGTATGTTGACAACAGCAGACCACCCTGCCACTCCTTCACAAGCACAATACAGAGTAGTCATATGAAGCCAGTAGACAGTGGCCTTGCAGTTTCCAGTTGTTTGCAAACTGAAGTAAACTCTTTCATAATGATCTCATAAATGCCACACAATCCCTAGCAGTATCTATATGTGACCCTATTTCTTTCAAGGACAAGACGAAGCATAGGAATTCAGTTCCATGCTAGATTGTGGTTACGTAAGTTTCAGCTATCTCTGGAATCACTCAATGACTTGGAACACATTTCATGACGCATATACTATGCTGAAATCCATCTACAACCTGGTGATAAACAAACCACATCTAACTATGGACCTCTCTCTCACCTACCAACCTTGTCAAAAGTGTTTGAGAAAGTGGTCTACTGACAAGAGTCCTGCTGTTTACTCAAACAAATGAAATATGATTCAGATTCATTTATTCTTGGATAGACTTTCATGTAGAGGTTTCATATTGAGCATTTTAATTTGACAGAAGCTTGAAATTATCTAGTTGATGTTGTATATGTTGACAGACAGTATATGGAGCATATACATGAAAGGTGTTCATGAGGTATTAAAGAGAAGAAGAAAAAGTGGCAATATTACATTCACTTACTCAATAATCAAGCAAGGAGGAGACAGTCTTTCATCGCCACAGGCACGGTAACAGTCAAGAAACTACGAGGTAAAGATGACGACTGTTAAATCCTCATTAATTAAATTATGTTCAAACGAACTGGAAAAGTACACTGCTTTTCATTTTGATAAAGCATTGGCCAAGGAGAAAACAACACAAGACGTTGCAAATGAAGTACTATCAGAGCTAAACAAGCAAAATTATCATATTGGTATATTCTGCGACTTTATCAGGGGTCAGAAAATTCTACTTGGAAAACTTAAATGTTATGGCATGGACGGAGTTTTACCTTTGCAACAGAAAGCAGAGGGCCTCATTAACAGACTGTGTCACAGACATGAAACTAGCCTTAGAATGGCTGAACATAACAAGCAGAGCGACATAAGAATCTTATTTCTAACCTACATAAATGGCAATTCAAAAATTGAATGTCTGCTGACGACACAAGCATTCTCCTCATGCATCTCTGCTCAGCCTCAGCAGACATGATTCAGATGATGGCTGTGAACAACCAGTAGACACATTCAGCGAACAGTTTTAAAGTCTTAATCTCATGAAGGCTCATATTATGCAAATTCAAATCAGCAATAATGGCCTGTTAGTACCAAAATTAGACATTAATGGCCATACACCAAATGAAATACACTGGTAAAATTCCTTAGGGTCCAGTTAGATAACAAGTTACAATGGAGTCACCACAATGATAATCTAATCGAGAAGCTCCATTCAGCGGTGTTATACCGTTAGAAGCATCTCCCATTGTGTCCGCCTGAAAATGAGAGTGTTGGCTTACATTTCATAGTTTCACTTCCCATTTTTTCATTTTAGTTTACGTATCTACCGTAGGACCAAACTGAGGAGGAAATCTTCAAGGTCATGGAACATGTCAGTACATGAAATTACAACAGAAAAGTAATGACACATAAAGGAAAATTTTTATGAATCCAAAAAATGACAAGCCATTAATTTGTGTAAATGCAGACAACAATATAACACAGAAATCAGCTTAATTTTTAAAGGAACTCCTCGACAGAACAGAAGGAGCGAATCATGAGGAAACTTTTCAGTTTGGATCTGAAAGCGCATTGATTACTGCTAAGATTTTTGAATTCTTGTGGTAGCTTACTGAAAATAGATGCAGCAGTATACTGCACGCCTTTCTGCACAGGACTCGAGGAAGTGCGACCCAAATGCAGGTTGGATTTTTGCCTAGTATTAACTGAGTGAAAAACGCTAATTCTTGGAAATAAGGTGATATTGGTAACAAGAAATGACAATCAAGAATATATATATATTGAGAAGCCAATGTCAGAACATCCAGACTATTGAACATGGGTCGACAAGTCATTCACAAACTTACACCACTTATTGCCCAAACCACCCATTTCTGAGCCAAAAATGCCATTTGAGAATGGGAAGAGTCAACCTAAAATATATTACCATGAGTCAAAAGTGAATGAAAATATGCAAAGTAGACTATTTTTCATGTTGAACTATCACTTACTTCAGATACCTATCTAATAGTAAAAGTGAAAGCATTAAGTCTTCGAACAAGAACCCAAATGTGGACTTTCCATGACAGTTTACTATTTATCTGAACACCTAGAAATTTCAACTGTTCAGTTTCACTAATCATAACTAAGTCTTACTGTTATTTATCATTAGTTTATTTTCTACAAGCCATGAACTTATATCTTGAACTGAACTATTTGAAACAGTGCCAACATTGCACACAACATCCTTCACTACCAAGCTAGTGTCATGAGCAAACAGAAATATTTTAGAATCTCTTTTAATACTAGAGGGCATATCATTTATATAAACAAGGAACAGGAGTGACCCTAACACTGATCCCTGGGGCAACCCACATTGAACCATGCTCCACTCGGATCCCACATCATGATAATGCATCTTAGCCATTCTCAGTACTGTGGAGAACGACCTTTTGCCGAAGTAAGAGGTGAAGCAATTGTGATCTACTTCTCGTGATCCATAATGGTCCAACTACTGGAGAAATATTTTGTGAAAAAAAAAAAAAAATTCAAACGCCTTAGTTAAATCAAAAAAGATGTTTAGCATTTGAAATCTTTTGTTTAATCCATCTAGTATCTCACAGAGAAATGGAATATAGCATTTCCTGCTGTTAAACCACTGCTAAAATCAAATTGTACATCTGATAGCAAATTATATGAAATAAAACAATCAATTATCCTTACATGCACAGCCTTTTCAATAACTTTAGCAAACACTGATTACGGAGAAATAAGTCTAAAATTGTCTATACTACCCTTTTCTCTCTTTTTTTTTTTTTTAACACAGCTTTACTACTGAGTACTTTAATCATTCAGATAATGATGATGATGATGAAGATGATTTGAGGTGAGGGCACTCAACATCAAGCTCATCAGCAACCTGACTAAAGCCAGCATGCCAGTCTCATGGGTGGAGACGAAGGCTATCCCCAAGAGCAGAGGAGTTGATGATGCATTAAAGTCTGCCTTCCTTCTCACCAATTTAGTGATGAGGCCTGACAGTTCACGAAATTTCATCACTCTTCTAACACTGGAATCAGTATCGGCGAGGATGGTGGGCAGATCTCCATCGAGACTGAGGGCTGTCCGAATACTAGTATACAGGACACTTGTTGCCAAAATATGCTGATCTGAAAGTGACACATCACAAACCTCACAGTGGTGGATCCCCCCATGTGTCAAAGGGCTACGGCCAGTGCCCAGCCTGGTAAGCAGAACCTCCTTCCAGTGGTGAGGTTGACATGAAGTCTTCCATGTTTGTGTGGTCGATTTCAGCGACAACAGTTTGTTTTCTGTCTCCTGCAACCATTCAGTCTCCCACTGATGCATGATGCATCTGTCAGAAAATGAGATGACAGTTTGCAGCAAGATGGGACACTGATGGACAACACCATCCTAACATGCTTCCTTCGCTGCTTTGTCAACCATGTCATTTCCCTGTATCCAGATGTGGCCAGGTACCCAGCGAAAGCTACCTCCTTTCCATGGTGTTGAAGCCACTATAAGGAATCATGAGTGAGCTGAATCAACTGGTCTACTAGGTACATTTGGTGAAGAGCTTGTAGTGCGCTAATCGAGTTGGAACAGGCTTTAAACCTTCTACAGTGATGTATTTGAATCCTCTCCAGTGCTATCATAATGCCATTTAACTCCACATCATAATTTGTAAATTGTACCAGAAGAAGCACTTTGAAAACCCTATCAGGGAAAGCAGGGGAAAAACTGAGGACACTCTGTGACAGGAATCTGTCTGTATAAACACTGAAACTGTGGTGCATACTTAAAATGGAAGAAAACAAAGTTGTAAAAATGTAATCTGAAGTCAACTTTTATTGTATCATATCAAGCTTAAAATCAGTTTGGGCCTCTGAAGACACTATGGCAGCAAAGTGTTCCATCCCTGACTGTGTATTCGGAGGTCTGATATATCCAGATCATTCAGACAGTTAGTAGCATGTATCCAGAATAGTTCAGTCACATGGGGCTGATTCGTGAATAGCCATTCAAAGATGGGTTGGACCCCTGCACTAAATGCCAATGACTGAGGTGACAGAGATTTTCAGTCTGTCAAGCCACAGGGATACCTTGCTGAATCCGTGTCTGCACAAACTCTGAATGGGCTGGTCCAAAAGGCTCCAGCCAAGATCTGAATGCCTTCTTGGTGGACAGCGTCTAACATCTTGAGGTAGGAAATACAGGCTGATCCATAGACCACACTGCCATAATCTAAACGTCACCAAACAAATGCCCTATAAAACTGCGGGAGGTGGGAGCTATCAGCTGCCCACGCCTTTCCTATAAGGCATCTCAAAATATTCAACAACAGGAAGCACTTTGTTTGTAGATCTTTCACTTGCGGAAGCCAAGTTAATTTCGAGTCAAATGAGAAACCCAAAAAGTGCACAATTCCCTGAAAACATAAAAGTATTGTCCGCCATTGTGAGCACTAGTTGATTAAAACTGCAGCAGCACAGTTAAAATCGACACATGTAGTCTTCTCTGAGACTGCAGAGACATGGCTTAGTACCGGGCGTGAGTCGTGCTTCGGTAGCTCAGATGGTAGAGCACTTGTCCACAAAAGGCAAAGGTCCCGAGATCGAGTCTCGCTCAGACACACAGTTTTAATCTGCCAGGAAGTTTCATATCAGCGCACACTCCGCTGCAGAGTGAAAATCTCATTCTGGAAACATCCCCCAGGCTGTGGCTAAGCCATGTCTCCACAGTATCCTTTCTTTCAGGAGTGCTAGTTCTGCAAGGTTCGCAGGAGAGCTTCTGTAAAGTTTGGAAGGTAGGAGACAAGATACTGGCAGAAGTAAAGCTGTGAGTACCGGGCGTGAGTCGTGCTTCGGTATCTCAGATGGTAGAGCACTTGCCTGCGAAAGGCAAAGGTCCCGATTTCGAGTCTCGGTCGGACACACAGTTTTAATCTGCCAGGAAGTTTCATATCAGCACACACTCCGCTGCAGAGTGAAAATCTCATTCCGTATGCATATCCGTTTAGCACTACCATCGCCCACTAATAGTGGGCGAGGGCACTACATGCTTGTCGAACTAGCTGCCAGCGTTCCAGTTGTCGAGAACGGTTGCCGCAGCTTCAAAATGCTTGAAACAGTCAATGACATCGCTTTTCCCACCAAAAACTGCGCTGGCATCGTTCGTATTGCAATTACCAACACAAAAAAGTGAAATAAAATATTTATGTCCGTGAAATAAATCTTTGGCACACTTCCAAGTTCTCAATGTCGTAAAAAAATTACTTTGTCGACGAAAAAGTTTAGGGGTACACACCCCTAGTGTTCCCCCAGAAAAACAACACTGACAGTAATACAGTTTAAACAGAGATCACCAGCCCAACTGTAGGTACAAACCTCTGTGGGCAGATCACAAACTCAACTGGATGGTATGTACACATACCTGTAGATGGGGGAACGGAATATCTTGTTATTGGTGAATGATATACATAATATCCTAGTGCCACTGAAAATGCAGGAGATTTGAATGTGTGTTGTGGTATTTTGTGTGTAGAGAGAAAATTATACATTTCTGGACATCGATTCCTATGCTAAACTTAACCATCTTGGTCTCCATTACAAGTCGTCAATGTCCATAAAAGGAATTTAGTTAAACCCTGTATAGCTGGTTATTATGTGCTGCCAGTAACTTAATATTTATTTAGTAACAATGGTATTGTAGAAAGAAAATGTATTGTCACATCTGTGAATGCTGACCCCCTATTTACTGTATATTAGTACTTGGCATGCAGCTTTACAACAAACGCTGCTGGTTGCCATGTAGATGACATCACTTTTCAGCCCTTAAAATTGGATATTCACATAATTTGTAGAAAGAGTGGCTAATGAGTTTTTTTTTAAATTTATTTGCGTTGATAGGGTTTCCCAGTTTATTGCATTATGTTAGACAGCAGCTTTTTGAAAGTTCCTCCGATTTTCAGCCAAGTGCTGTCACGCAGAAGGTGTTGAATACCCAAGAGATATTCAAAATTTTCCTTTTTCAAGAAAACTTAAAATCAGATGGAAGATTGTTGAATACCTTCCCACCACTTCCCACAAGGAGGCAACATCAACAAGAAAATTATTTTTGTGTCTTTTATTGTGAATGTGTAAATCAGAGTTCATCCTAAACTGATTTTTATCATCATCAACAAAAACAATTAAGGAATAAATTTATTGGTAAGTGAATTAAGAATTCCAAGATCCTTGAAAAGGCTTTTGCAAGATGTATGGTTATCTGCATTACACAGCATTCTTTGTTAACATCAAGTGCACTCACCCAGAAAATAATTGAGTAAAAGACACCCCCCAAGTGGCTGACTAGTGGGATTAAGGATATCGTGTTAAACAAAGTGGCAATTATATGAAAATGTTAGAAGTAGTCATAAGTGAGCGACAGTAGCCCATTACAGACAATACTGTAAGGTGCTTAAAATTGTTATTATGAAGGCAAAGAGTTTGTGGTATGCAAATAGAATAGCTAATCCACATGGCAAAATTACAGCTATATGGTCAATTGTGAAGGAGGTATCTGGTCAGTAGCACTAGGTCGATGATATAAAGTCATTACACAGTAAAAATGTCTCTGATACTGATAAGTCAAATATATGTACAGTATTTAACAATCACATTCTGAATGTTGCTGCTGAATTAAATAAAAACTTACTTTCTGCAGGAAATCATATAACTCCCTTGGAAAATGCCACTCCTAAACTGATATCTGAAATACTCCTCTGTAATACTGACAAGGGGGAGACTGAATCAATAATTAAATCACTGAAGACTAAGGACTCTCATGATATGATGGAGTATCTAGCAGAATATTTAAGTACTGCACTGCAGATGTTAATCATGTACTTAGTCACACTTTTAATTTTTCCTTTAGGAATGGTCAGTTTCCTGAATGATTAAAGCATCACAGGGGTGCAGAACTATATGAGGAGAGTCAGTGGCACACCGAAAAAATCTGCAGCACATATTCTAGTGTTTAGTACCCCAGAATTACCTGAACGCATCCTTGCAGGCTATGTCCGTCTTAAGGTTCACCTTTTTGGTCCTAACCGAATGCGATGCTTCAAATGTCAAAGATCTGGGTGTACCCCTATGGGATGGCTACGTGTGGAAATTGTGGAGGCTAAGCTCACGAATCAGGCAATTCTTGTATCTTGTACACTTCCTCTGACATGTATGAACTGCTCTGGGGATCACCCAATGTGGAGCTGTAAGTGTGAGGTTTGCAATGAGGTAAGGAAAATTAAGGAGCTGAAAGTCATGAGATGCATACCCTCGGTCTGGCACACAGTTTTAATCTGCCAGGAAGTTTTGGATATGCATACGCTCAAACGCCGAGCTATCGGTAGATGTCTCTACGGTCCCGCTACCATGATCCTTCATGATTCATTGCTGTCTTTGTTTTGTTGATCTTTATGCCATTTCGAGGGCCAAACAAGGTTACAAAAGATTTTTTTAGTGTAGTTTCTATTGTTGTTGATGATAGGTGTGGATGGTTTTGTTGTATTGTCTCTTTTAGTGGTGTTATATAGGTTAAAATATGTATTCGGTAATATTTCCTTGTATTGTTTTGTATGTAGGAGGGTTGATTGGACTCACCCGTTTCATTTGAGGTGTATTATAGGTCAATTGAAGTGTACGATACCATTTTCTTATATTGTTCAGGGGTTGATGGGAATCGCATGCGTAATTTGAGGTGATGTAAACTGAAGTGTTCGATAACACATTCTCTTGTATGTTTGGGTGTTTCTCGGTATCGCCTGCTTCATTTGAGCTGTAAAGTCAACTGAAGAGTCCGATACCATTTTTTTGTAGTTCGACATGTTGATGACATCATGGCTAAAAGCAGACGAGTGGGATCCCATGCTTCAGTTATAAGTAATTTTTGCTGCATTATATCCAATGTCGGAGTACCCTCAAACTTTTGTTTAGAAAAAAAGCACTGATTACTGTACAGTACAGAATGCAAGCTGCATGTACACTTTATTTCCAAGAATTAGCATCTTTCACTCAGTTAATACTAGGCAAAAATCCAACCTGTATTTGGGTCGCACTTCCTTGACTCCTGGGCAGAAAGGCGTGCACTATACGCCAACATGATGTTACTGAACAGTAAACCTCGGTTCAATGTGAGGCAGCTCGTCAGTTGTATGTGGAGTGATTTCCACATTGCAAGACAGCTTCACATTCCCTCTTTGCTATGCTGTACCAGAAGGCCTTGGAAACAGGCAGGCACTTTCACCACTAGCAAGACTGACAGTCTTGCTCCATAGTGGTGCTGCACACCCAAGTTTGACAAGGCTGTACTCCATGAAGTTGAAGAAGACATGACGATAAGTACCAGAAACCTAACTAAATATGGATCACCAAATTGTCTGACATGTTCTGCACGAGCAGGAGCTACACCCGTACCACCCCCAGAAGGTATAGACAATGCAGCCACAGGACTTTACATCACGAGGCCAATTCTGCATGTGGTTCTTGTGCCATTGCATGGACAGGCCCAACTTCCCTTGGTGGATCCTTTGCACAGAGGAAGCCAAGTTCACCAGCGAAGGTACCGTCAATTCCCACAGCAGTTAAGTGTACGCTGATAAAAACTTGCATGCTGCGCACCCCCATGGGTTTCAGGTATGATACATTCTGAACATCTGGGCAGGGTTCTTGGATGAATGTCTGATTGGGTCATACCTTCTTCCACAACATCTCATGGGTGCAGCATACTTGCAATTCCTTGGCGGTGTACGGCATGGGCTTCTGGAAGATGCGCCACTGCAAGTGCATAAAAAGGTGGTGTTCCAGCACAATGGCATGCCACCTCATTTATCACTTACACTCCAAGATCTTCTGAACAAATGACATGGGCAACAGTGTATAGGTCACATGGCCCAATTGTTTGGTCTGCATGTCGTCCTGACTCGAAGCTGCTAGTCTACTACCTGTGGGGTCACATGAAATTGTTGGTTTATGAGACCCATGTGGCATCTGAGAAAGACTTTCTGGCACTGGTTATGGCTGCAGTGGATGCTGGAGGACAAGGGTAATCATGTGTACTGGAACATGGTATGGAGGTACCATAACTGTGTTGATACCAGTGGCCATGGCATTGAGCCGTACTTGCAAGTGGGCCCAGGCAACAAGCAGCAGGAGTCAGAAAGCAACATGTGTTGTAATATTTTGCATGTAGCAGGGAAAACATTATGTTTCTGGATATGAGTTCCTGTGCTAAATGTAACCATCTTGGTCCACACTTTATGTTCTCAAAGCCTGTAAAGGGAATTTAGTTACACCCTGTATGGGATAACTGAGGAAGCAGCAGCTTTTTCCAAAGTAGCAGCTTTCTTTCTACAGGGTGTTTCTGTAAGAAGGTGCAAAAATATAACAGGGCATAGAGAATGCTCCACTGAACAATTTGAGGTAGGGAACCTGGGATTGGAGCAACCAGCTTAAAGAGATATGGAAGCAAACTTGTCTACCACTTTGTCTAGCATTACTGTTTTCCTGCTTATTTACAACTAACATGCATACAAGTTTAGAAGTACTGTGCTGTTTATTTACATGTACAATCATTATTTCCTACAAGGAAATAAGGAGGACAAGCCTGATTTTTGTACACTTTACTTGTCCATAAGGTGGCTCTGCTGTATCGTATTTACATTGTGCCATGACAGAACATGCTATGAATCAACAACAGACCCATTCATTACTCAGTGCTATTGAGAGATATACAGTACAATATGTTGGACCAGTACCAGTACAATTTCGCAAAACTCACTGACCTACACCTTGTGTATGGGGAAGTACGTTGCAATGCTCTCGGTGATGAAAGGCTGTACAGGGAACAATTTCCTAACAGGCATCATCCATCACGACGAGTGTTTATTTCTATCAATCAATGAATGCAGGAGACTGATTCATTGGAAAGAAAATATGAGGGATCTGGCAACATGAGAACCACTCGCACATCAGATTTTGAAGAGGAGGATGAATCAGAATCTTGTTCACCTATGTCATGCTTGCATTGAGGTTGCTGGCCGCCCGTTTCAGCACATTTTGTAAGATACAGTACACATGGTACATTCATTGTGTCAATGGTGGTATTTACAGTTACATGTAACTAATGTAATAAAAAAGTACACAGTAATGTGACTTTATTCCTATTCTCTCCTTAAGCTGGGTTCTCCGAGCCAAGGTACCTCAAACTGTTCAATGGAGCATCCTCTATGATCTGTTAAATTTTTGCATGTTCTTACAGAAACAACTTGTATAAATTTAAACGGCATAGAAGTGAACAGCATTAAGCAGTATAGCCATGGCTTATTGAACACAGGTTGCATTTATATGATGTCTGTCTCGTGTTAACATATACCTTGGCTCGTTTCACATACCTGAAGATTCTCCTCCTTGCTGGGATCTTTGAAACACAGTGACAGAATCACTGAATGAAAACTTGTCCACTATACACCATACAGGATAACAAAGTCTAATTTTGTCACAGTGTCTGGCAGCTGATAGGCACAGCTCTTCAACAAATGAGGAGATAAAACTAAACAATAATACACCAAACCGCAAAAAGGCCCAAATAATTGTCGCTCTTGTCTTTTTCCAAACATTTGTTAACCTTAACGATCCTCTCCAATTTATACGTTTCTCTAAAGTAAATATACACATCACAAGATAGACAGGTAGGCTCATATTTTTCTGATGAGGATGGTGATGGTGACAAGTGCTGATAACTAGGATAAGGATTGACAGTTTTCAATAACAAAGAAAACAAACATAATATTAACATTCAATAAATGTAACAATAATAATTTATTGTACATAAAACACTCACTAGTGTTCTTTGGCAGCATAGTTCAATAAATTATTTGTATAATAAAAATATCTTTTCCACTATCTAGACATAAATACACATAAAATCCCTGTCATGGCACATAGGAATGTAAATAAAATGTTTTAAAACTTCATCTCTCTTTTGGGCTCCACATACGTTACTGTTGCTTCCACTCTGGGCATAGTTCATGCACAACTACCTCAAAAATGTCCTGAAAAAAAAATTACAGATAATTAATAGATGACACTCACTTTATGAGAAAGTAAAATTTATAAAAGAAATTAGGTAATTTGGTCATAAAATACTAGCTGTTATAGAAGAGCCACAGACTAAACAGAAAAGTACTAACCAGACACAAAAATACACTGATATTAATGTCACTAACAAGATTTTCAATAGTTAGTTAGTTAGTTAGAGAGAGAGAGAGAGAGAGAGAGAGAGAGAGAGAGAGAGAGAGAGAGAGAGAGAATGTATAAATTTTCGGTACACAACTTGCAATATCAAATCTGTTACATTACAACTGCGCAAATAGTGGTGCATCCACAATGAATAAATTCATCTTCCAGAGCAATTGTCAATTGTTTACCAGAGTGTATTCTTCTGTCCATTGCATGACATTTTTGTTTTGGATATGGGGCCTGCCACTTTGCTCTTCACCATGAACATTTGTCATCTTCGACACTATTGTCTAACTCATTACTGTAAGTTCATAAACTAGGCACAACTAATGAATGGGAGCACCTATAAATCTTTTTCACACAAAAATCACATTACAGCATGTACAGCTCGTGGGAACAATGATTTTTGAAGCCAATTTTGTCTGCTTTCATCCTCAGTTAAAACAACTACTGAATCAAAACAATGACTTCTGTGGCTCTGGAAACAACAAATAGATGGCACTTCAACTGTGCAACTTTGTTCAGCTGTCTATTATTTAAATATAAGCTAATGGCTCTTTCTTTTCAAATATGGCTCATACTTAACATAAAAATTGAAAGTAGGAGATCTTTCTTCTTAATCATTCAATAATTTCTTGTCTCTCGTCTCTCCTTGCTGCCCTTTCATCAACTCGTTTCATTCCTACCAAATTTCTGTTACATATGTATTTTGTAATTTTACCATATATGGGAGAATACTGTCTGAATTGAAAATTAAATACGAACAGTGATAAGTAAATGAAAAAAAATATGAAAACAAAGGATTACATACGTAAAAGAGTTTTTTGTTGAGCCGTTGGTCCTGCAGTGCTTCAAAAACTCTTGACATTCCTCTTTGTGCACACTGTTGCCCAACTAACGTACTAAGGAAATCTGGAATATTGTTCAAAAGCTCCTCCCGCGCTGCAGATCTAACATAAGAAAATAGATAAGTATGTTACCACACACTATTGATGCCACATGTAGCAACTTGATGTGTTGCATTTATTGTTTTTTATGACTGGCACTGCAGAAATTATAAAGATATGCTGAAAAGTACTTCCTCTGAATCTTTTATGTGAAAACTCTTAAAACATTTAAATAAAACAAACTTTATACCTTTATTCTTCCAGCCTACATATTTATTTCTCAGCACAGTCACCATGGTGATGAACACATTCTCACAACAAAAGACAGTTTGCTGAAGGAGCTGCAACCTCACCTCTGCTTGCACGGCTTAATCATTATCAAAATGCTGAAGGAGAGGTGCTTCATGTGTGGACAAACTTTTCAAATTTGAAACTCGATTACAGCCCGCTGTTTTTCACACACTGACACTGTTACACACTGCCATGTTACAAGCTACAAGTTGAAGCCCTCTAGTGGCAGGGGGCTGCAAATATGTAGACATGAAGAACAAAGGTGTAAAAAGTTAATAAGGCTTGTTTTATTTAAAAAGCTTTAAGAGTTTTCATATAAAAATTCGGAGGCTTTATTTTTCAGCATTCCCTTGCATTTCCATGACAGAGACAATTTTATTGTTAATTCCACAACACATGGCTCTTTTCATGGTACATAAAATAGAATATCAAATTTGAGATGAAAAAGAAATAACAAAATGCTTTGTCTGGTCCATATGCATCATCATTCAAATCCCATGGTACATCTATTGCAATAACATTATTATGCAAATAGCTGGTTATAAAATTGAATTGTGGAAAGTCTAAAACAATCATTTTTCTAACAGTTTGCAGTCTATGCCTTCTAATACAACTAGTTTGCTCGCAAAATACAATGGGCTAATGAATTTCAAGGGTAATTGTGTTTGACATACACAGCTCTTATTCTATGGGCCTTCAGTTCAAATCACACATGTCAATCCTAACGTTTTCTTTGTATCTCTAAATCATTTTAAGTGACTGTCAGGATGATTCAATCAGCAATGCCAGAGACACTTTCCTTCCCAACACCAACCTTGTCCAGTGCTTGCACTACTTGTGTTAGTTTTAATTCAATTATATTTCTTATCAATACACCTTTAGGGGCAAGTGGAGGACGCGCAACACTGTATTTTGATTATTGTGGCTGCTAATTTGGACAAAAATATTACAGTATGTCATGGGTTTCAACAGCTACATCATGATCAGGTGGAAGGTCTCTTTTACGTAGCTGTTCAGATACACGGCAAGCAACAACTGTAAACCAATACAAGATGTAACACAATCTGCTGACCACCTTGTTTACAGCTGTAAAAAAATCATCAGTGCTTTTCTTTAAGAACACTTACCTAAAGAGAGGCCTTCCAGCTGATTAGGTACAACTGTAGAAATGCATATGGCGAAACTGCAACACATGTCTTTTTGTTTGAACATCTCTTCTGTTTCTGATCTAATACTGTGTTTAGGTTGGGTTGGGTTGATTTGGGGGGAAGAGACCAAACTACGAGGTCATCGGTCTCATCAGATTAGGGAAGGATGGGGAAGGAAGTTGGCCTTGTCCTTTCAAAGGAACCATCCCAGCATTTGCTTGAAGCTATTTAGGGAAATCACAGAAAACCTAAATCAGGATGGCCGGATGCGGAATGGAACCGTCGTCCTCCAAAATGAGAGTCTAGTATGCTAACCACCGCACCACCTCGCTCGGTAATACTGTGTTTATTCAAGTCTTTGTTGAGATTTAATTTTCCTTCAGACTGAAATTCATGACTTATGAGAATTAGAGAAATAAATACCAGTTACTTAAAAACAATTATGCTTCACTGTCTGCAAGAATAAAATGAAAAGCAATTCAATACAAATAATATTTTGCACCATTTTCTATAGTCATGAGTTTCTTATTTAAATGAATAAAATGAAGCTGCGAGACACCAAATCAGTAATAATACAACTTCTGCACAAATCTTAACAGGCTTCAACAATTTAAAAAAAATAAAAATAAAAAATAAAAAAAAACTTCAAAACTCTAGCCTAATTTGGATTATGTTATTAGCAGAAATCTGGACAAATCTTCATTCAGAAAAACAGGGATCACCTACCTTGTTTCCAGTTTTTGCTCTTCTGTTTTTGGTGATGAAGGAGCAATGAGTTTGTCATTAGGCCACCATGCTTTACTGATAATCTGAATGTAGTAATAAATCATTGATTCAGAAAACAACCATGTCACTGTTTCACACACCTGCCTGAAACAAATGCCAATTTCTATGATAACCACTGCACAACTGTCTTTTTTTTCCCCTTTTCCTACACCATGTTACAATTCTTAAAGCTATGAAAAGATATGCAAATCCTAAAAGATCATTTTTGCAACATAATGTTGTGAAAAATTAATAGAAAATAAAAGTCCAGTAGCACTAAGTAACTACTAACTAGCAAAGTATCTATGGCTGGACATCTTGTCTGGCTGTAAGGATGCCACATCCTCCCACGTGATAATGTTTGCTATTATCTTGTAAAATTTTTTGTAAGATTATTGATTACTATCACTACAGAGTATGTGTTGTATTACTGCAGCTACCACCAGTTTAGCCATATACGGTATTTTAATCTTTACCCACTGTCAATACTTTCTGATCTGGTGACTGGTGCTTCTTGCATACGCATGCCGTTGCACTGTATAGTGAGATGGTCTGAGTCTGTCATTGTTGTTTGGTAGCTATGTTCATTAATGTATTCTTGGGCTAATTATACATGCCACGTTTCGAAGCTCTTAAGGTTTCAGTGTGAAGTGATTAAATGTTGTACTGTGGCATACGGGATGTTGCTAAAACTGACTGTAGTTAAAATTATTTTGAAACTAATAACAACTTCGGTAATACATCATATAGCGTGTGATCCACTAATAATTGTTATCAAAAAGGAAGTACATAAAGGAGTGAAGCAGCAGCTACTGATATGAAACAGCAGCCTTGACAGTACACTTGTATATGGAGACTGGTGACTAAGACATCGCATCCTCTAACGATCTTCGATCCAAAGCCCTATTGCCACATCAACTAACAGCGAGGAAATTTGGAATTCTCAGTTCCACCTTGATTTTTTAAACAACATTGGACTGACATAGATTTATTAATGAATTGGAACTAATTAACATAATTCAAATTGTGGAGGCAAGTTGAAATTTGTACTTAGACATTGGATCACAAGATGCAGTGACTGACAACAATCATCTTGATAATGTACGAAGGGAGGCAGCATTAATGCAATTATTATGAAAACTGACTGCAGATTTGAAGGCAAATAACCATTATTTTATTAAAGAAAACTATATGATACTAAGCAACTCTTGGAGGAAGATAATCAAAAACTGAGAGCAGATAATCAGCAGTTCAGTCAGCAATTGAGAGTAGATTCAAACACAATGTTGAATCAAAAAGTAATAAACATTCATAGTGACTTACAAGAGCTATCCATGGACTGGAAAAAAAGCTTATAAGACTGACAAAAACTGAACATTGTGAGCAAACTCAGTATTGTAAACAACACAGTGAATAGACAGAATATGAGGTGGCTGAAGTTCAGTCTCAATTAATTTCATTCATTATGCCATTCTTGGTACGCAAAGGTCATGTGTCTAAAACAATTCTGATATCAAGTTCATTTCTGCTGTACAGTAACATTAATGAGAGGAATCAATTTATCATGGTCAAATGTAAGTGCAATGCAGACATTGACCAAAATTTGACACAAGAGGATATTGGTTTGGTGATGCAAGAAAGCTACGATGATAACTGCTACTCCAATGTAATGATCGACACAGTTGCTACTGATGGACAATTTAAAATTTCATGTTCACAGATTCCTGATAAGGCAGATGAGATCGGTATTTGTGCAGTATTTGTGCACTGCAAATGCATGTTGGTGACAACATAGCAGGAAAATTTGGCATGGAAAATGTTATGACATCTGCAGATATCAACACTGTATCCTCAAGTGAGTATTTACCCATGGACCAGCAGAACAACATACATAATTTACTAAGCTACAATGAGAAAGCCCAAGGATCATGATTGGAAATCAGCAACAATTGTGGAGGAGAAATTCAGGTTGAACAGTAGATCAAAAAACAGTGTGAAAAGAAGAGAAAGAGTAGGACTGTATGCTAGTTGCAGAAATACTGACTTGAAAGGGCAGAGGAAGAAACTTCACGCTTACTGTTGAGTGATAGCAACTCATGACGTCTTTTAAAACTTTAACTTGTGTAGAAATTCATTAGTATTTTCGTAAGTGAGTTGTTGCACTGTTTCAAATTATTTTTTGCATGTGATTATTTACAACATGTTCAACAGCATGGGCAAAGGCAGTTTCACTTTTGGACTGATTCTGCCATGTGTCTTCTTTCTGTTCAGGCAATGCCAATGCATAATGCTATGTCATCGCCTATGCAAAAAGGTGGCATGTGGGAGAAACTTGACATCACTTTACATGACCCAAGGAGTTTGTGTTCTTCTGCCAAGCAGTACTTCCAATCAGCATTGTGCAGAGCAAGATGCACCATATTGACCCTCTGCGAGAAACATGAAAGCAGGTTGTTTATCAACAGATAAATATGAGGCATGGCAATACCACATGCCTTCAATTACATGTGATGAATTACTTGCCGGGTAGGGTTTTTACAAAGCAGATTACTCACAAGTGAAGCGACCGTTTCAAATTAAATAACGCAAGATTAAATATGTTTACATCTAGCTACACAAAATGTTGAGGTATTTATGTGCAAACATACATTTACTTATGTAAAACGTGTGCCACAAATTTATCTCGGACTCTTAATAATTTTCTTTCTTCATTTCTAACCTGACTAACTGTTTTAATTATGAAAGATAATGAATCTGGTGTGTGCTTTTCACGCATGGCATGATTGGTTTTGCTACATGACTTTGATAATAAACTGTACTTCTCTGAGGATATAATTTTCTAAATGTAATGAATTCTGTTTAAAGAAAGACGATCATGCTAATTTAAATATTATTACCTCCTTCTGTGAAAGACATTAAAAATCAAATTGCAGAAAAGAAAATTCTATGCTACATTGCAGTTAGTAGACAAAGGGTTAATTTCAGATACATCTCTTACTCATTTTGTTAATTACATCACGTAAATGACATTTTTTACAAGTTTAATAAAGCATTTGTTTTTGTGAAGAGACAGTTTACAACATTTCTACTAAAACAATCCTATTAATTAATAATTAACTTCATATTAATTACTGCAGTTCTAGATGATGAACAAATTCTGTACATAATTGTATTTTTCATCATTTCTCAACTTACATTTCCTTCGGCATCATATTTTGGAGATTTTTTCAGAGATACCATTTTGTACATGTCTTTTGATGTCATGTTTTCATGTAGTGACATTTGTAATAAGTATATAATCAATTTGGCTGTTAATTTAGCATCATGTAATATTTGGCTGTGGCTTCTTTCCTATAAGGAGCATTCCAATGAAACCCGGTCAATAGTGTAAAGTAACAGTAATGATTTTACTAACTCAAAAATGTAGTTACACACAGTACACATACTCAAAAATAGTTGCTAAAACTGTTGGCACATTTATCCCATTGCGACACTAGCCAGTCGATTCCATCCTTGACGAAGCTAGTAGGCTGCTGTCGGATCCAGGCCTGGATTTGACTTTGTTGTCCACTGCCCATGCTAATACCCAGTAACTGACAGATCTCGTCCATAGTGATTCTGCGGCTGTCCAAGACTAAAGCATTCACTTCTGCAACCATTTCTGGTGTGATGACACGATGAGCCTGCCCAGGACGAGCATCGTCTTCCAGTGACTCATGCTCATCAAGGAATCATTTGCACCATTTGCACCTGCATATTCGGTAGTGGACGATAACTTGTGAGACCACATTCTCTTCTGTATATGTGTGGATGGATATGTGTGTGTGTGTGTGTGCGCGAGTGTGTATACCCGTCCTTTTTTCCTTTTTCCCCCCTAAGGTAAGTCTTTCCGCTCCCGGGATTGGAATGACTCCTTACCCTCTCCCTTAAAACCCACATCCTTTCATCTTTCCCTCTCCTTCCCTCTTTCCTGATGAGGCAACAGTTTGTTGCGAAAGCTTGAATTTTGTGTGTATGTTTGTGTTTGTTTGTGTGTCTATCGACCTGCCAGCACTTTCGTTCGGTAAGTCACATCATCTTTGTTTTTAGATATATTTTTCCCACGTGGAATGTTTCCCTCTATTATATTCATATCATTTATTTGAACCCAACAATTACGTTTGTTATTGTCACTGTTGCATTCCGAAATCTTTCCTATCATCTTATTTTATCTTTCTGTTTTTGCAAGTAGTTTCACTTTGTATTCACCTTCTCCTCTTTACTGAATCTACCATACAATTTTATCCCGCCTATATATACTCAATAATACGTAACCCACTTCCAAAACATAACCAAGAAATTTTTTTCCGCTTTCAACACTACCGCTGCTACAAAATCCACCGTTTCCAGTTCACAAACAGTTCCTTTCAGCTATTAAACAGCCATTTCGGCTAGTTGGAATGACTTTCGCTATTTTTCCACTTCCGGTTTTCCCACATCACGATCTTTTTTAGCCGCTTCCCACAGGTTTTAACGTCATTATTTCTTAGTCAGACAATTGTTAGCCTCATTTTCACAATCTGCAACAACAAAACCACTCCTTTTAATACATTTACACGCAGTTTTTTCGAAATTTTCCCGAATTGCTCCATCCTTTAACGTGTTTTGGCGGCAACACAACCACATAACCTTTGTACACATCGTTGTCTACCAACCCAAGTTCACCACAGGATCAACATATCCCAGCTATAACCAACACTTTTTCGTCTTTTTTCACACCAGATCTCCAGTTGCTTTCTAGTTCACCTTTATCTCTCGCCATATATTTTTATTACCATTTTCATTTCAGCCTCATGTTACACTTTCCACCTTCTAATACCATGTCACCCTCACAACATCCCCACAACGAGCCCATTAAGTTTTATTTACATTCCCTCCGCAAACATGCCTTCGCCCCAGCCAGATTACACTCCCATATTTTATTTTCTCAGGCTTGTCTGACATTTGGCATTACTCCCAAAGGCCTCACACTTAAAGTTCCCATCTCTGGCTGTAACCCTTCTTTCCATCAGTCCCTATACCAGTTCCAAACTGAACAAACCATTGCCCTCACCCACCTAATCCTTCACCTACACATCAACTCAGCCAATGAACACACCCGTCAACTCCTATCCTTAATAAAAGTCCTCAATCTTTCCTCTCCCACATCCACACCGGCTGTACAGAGCATCCTCCTACAGGCCAACTGCAAATTAGAACAGCATGCCACCCTCCACCTCAAAAAACTATCCAATCTCCTGGTTTCCCACTTCCAGAAAGGCAACTCACTCACCCTTCACAACCTTTCCAGCAAACCTCAACCTCCTCTCATTGCACACAGACCCAGTCTCTCCCATCTACTCAATCTCCCACTTCCAGCTCCACTCCCCCCAAAACCTCAAAATTCCAATCAACACAATCTGGAACCACAACACCCTAAGTCAGTAGTTAACCTTTCCTCCAAACCTCTCTCCCAATCTGAAACCTCTGTCCTATCCAAAGGCCTCACCTTCAGTCCCACTCCCAGATTCAACCAAACAGCCCTTGTCAAAGATGTACTGTCTTACACCCGTACTCTCTGCTGGAAATATCACTTTGCCACGAAGAAAAATGATCCTAATCCTACTCCTAATGGTCCAACTCCCCAAGACACTATCCAAATTGAACCCTGCCTGGAACAGTTCCCTCCTCCGTCACGGCGGGACCCACCTCCTCTTCATCAAAATCACCCTCTCCGAACATTCCAGGAATTTCTGACTTCCAGCCTTGCCTCTCAATCCTTCTTAAAAAATCTTAATCCTACTCCCAACATCACCACTGCTGAAGCCCAGGCTATCCGTGATCTGAAGGCTGACCGATAAATCGTCATTCTTCCGGCGGACAAGGGTTCCACAACCGTGGTACTTGATCCTCGGGAGTATGTGGCTGAGGGACTGCGTCAGCTTTCAGACAACACTACATACAAAGTTTGCCAAGGTAATCCCATTCCTGATGTCCAGGCGGAGCTTCAAGGAATCCTCAGAACCTTAGGCCCCCTACAAAACCTTTCATCTGACTCCATCAACCTCCTCACCCCACCAACACCCCGCACCCCTACCTTCTACCTTCTTCCTAAAATTCACAAACCCAATCATCCCGGCCGTCCCATTGTAACTGGCTACCAAGCCCCCACAGAACGTATCTCTGCCTATGTAGATCAACACCTTCAACCCATTACATGCAGTCTCCCATCCTTCATCAAAGACACCAACCAATTTCTTGAACGCCTGGAATCCCTACCCAGTCTGTTACCCCCGGAAACCATCCTTGTAACCACTGATGCCACTTCCTTATACACAAATATTCCGTACGTCCGGGGCCTCGCTGCGATGGAGCACTTCCTTTCATGCCGATCACCTGCCACCCTACCAAAAACCTCTTTCCTCATTACCTTAGCCAGCTCCATCCTGACCCACAACTTCTTCACTTTCGAAGGCCAGACATACCAACAATTAAAGGGAACAGCCATGGATACCAGGATGGCCCCCTCGTACGCCAACCTATTCATGGGTCGCTTAGAGGAAGCCTTCTTGGTTACCCAGGCCTGCCAACCCAAAGTTTGATACAGATTTATTGATGACATCTTCATGATCTGGACCCACAGTGAAGAACAACTCCATAATTTCCCCTCCAACCTCAAACTCCTTTGGTTCCATCAGACTCACCTGGTCCTACTCCAAATCCCATGCCACTTTCCTTGACATTGACCTCCACCTGTCCAATGGCCAGCTTCACACGTCCGTCCACATCAAACCCACCGACAAGCAACAGTACCTCCATTACGACAGCTGCCACCCATTCCACATCAAACGGTCCCTGCCCTACAGCCTAGGTCTTCATGGCAAATGAATCTGCTCCAGTCTGGAATCCCTGAACCATTACACCAACAACCTGAAAACAGCTTTCGCATCCCGCAACTACCCTCCCGACATGGTACAGAAGCAAATAACCAGAGCCACTTCCTCAAACCCAGAACCACCCACATAAGAACCCCAAAAGTGCCCCACTTGTGACAGGATACTTTCCGGGACTGGATCAGACTCTGAATGTGGCTCTCCAGCAGGGATACGACTTCCTCAAATCCTGCCCTGAAATGAGATCCATCCTTCATGAAATCCTCCCCACTCCACCAAGAGTGTCTTTCCGCCGTCCACCTAACCTTTGTAACCTCTTAGTTCACCCCTATGAAATCCCCAAACCACCTTCCCTACCCTCTGGCTCCTACCCTTGTAACTGCCCCCGGTGTAAAACCTGTCCCATGCATCCTCCCACCATCACCTACTCCAGTCCTGTAACCCGGAAGGTGTACACGATCAAAGGCAGAGCCACGTGTGTAAGCACCCACGTGATTTACCAACTGACCTGCCTACACTGTGAAGCTTTCTATGTGGGAATGACCAGCAACAAACTGTCCATTCGCATGAATGGACACAGGCAGACAGTGTTTGTCGTTAATGAGGATCACCCTGTGGCTAAACATGCCTTGGTGCACGGCCAGCACATCTTGGCACATTGTTACACCGTCCGGGTTATCTGGATACTTCCCACTAACACCAACCTGTCAGAACTTCGGAGATGGGAACTTGCCCTTCAGTTTATCCTCTCTTCTCGTTATCTGCCAGGCCTCAATCTCCGCTAATTTCAATTTGCCGCCGCTCATACCTCACCTGTCTTTCAACATCTTTGCCTCTGTACTTCCGCCTCGACTGACATCTCTGCCCAAACTCTTTGCCTTTACAAATGTCTGCTTGTGTCTGTGTATGTGCGGTTGGATATGTGTGTGTGTGTGTGAGTGTATACCTGTCCTTTTTTCCCCCTAAGGTAAGTCTTTCCGCTCCCGGGATTGGAATGACTCCTTACCCTCTCCCTTAAAACCCACATCCTTTCATCTTTCCCTCTCCTTCCCTCTTTCCTGACGAAGCAACTGTTTGTTGCGAAAGCTTGAATTTTGTGTGTATGTTTGTGTGTCTATCGACCTGCCAGCGCTTTTGTTTGGTAAGTCTCATCATCTTTGTTTTTAGATATATTTTTCCCATGTGGAATGTTTCCCTCTATATATATAGCTAACTTTTGCAGGTTGCCTTTAGTGATGATAGTGATCCACAAAGCTTATATTAACAAATAATTTATCCAACAAGAATCCTGCAAGGGAATCTGAAGATGACATCATCTTTAGTTAAATGTAATGTGTGTGTGTGTGTATATATAAGGCTGGGTGATTGTACAATATTAAGCTCATGAGACAAAATATTAGTCACCCCATTAAAGGAGCACACTCTTCGCTATGGAGCTCTGTAGATGGTGCAGAACGAGTGCCAAGTGGTCATGTGACTCTTCACCACTGACATCATCACAGGCAGTTGAACTGGTATGCACGTGCCAATCAGTTGTGAGGAATCAGTGCAACTGGTCAATGTTGAAACGTTCAAGGCAGTACCTTCAACGAAGTTGCCCAACTTATTAGTGTATCAATATGGCATGTCCAACATGTCCACAAAGAATGATGTGTCTCTTGTAGCCATTTAACACGGTGTACGAACACTGGTCATAAAAGGACCCTAAACAACAGGGACCAGAGACAAGTATCACATTCTGTCAATGACAATCATCTTCAAAATCAACTGAGATCATTGCTGTCATTGAATGCAGCTCCATATCAACAAGTTCCCCAGTGAACATTGCATAGGGAACTTCACGCAATTGAGATCGGGTGTTGGGTTCCACTGGGAACCATGAGCTCAACAACTGGGGTCGTGTACCTCGTAAAAGGCTTTTCCAAACAAAAACTGCGGAATGCAGCTCAAGAAATGGAAAATAGATTTTGACATCCCTGGGATGATTGGGATCCACTGGACAGATCATCATCATTGTGATACATGAAACTATTTCTAGTACTCTAGGTACCCTACTTCATACACTTTAAGGCTGATATGGATACTGGTAATGTAGTTTGACAAATTGTTAGGAGAAATTGCCAGAAGTTCAATAAAATTAAATGTGCCATGTATAGCAGATGAAAAAAAGGAAGCACATGGAGAATGATGGCAACAAGAATGCTGTTCTGCATCACCCACTTCTTATGCAGGTATTCAGCAGAAACAGATAAACATTAGGGGAAAATGGGGTAAACACTGATCTATCAATCAAATTATCCAATTGAACATACATTACATTTAACTAAAGATGATGTCATCTTCAGATTCCCTTGCAGGATTCTTGTTGGATAAATTATTTGTTAATATAAGCTTTGTGGATCACTATCATCACTAAAGGCAACCTGCAAAAGTTAGCTACTGCAGAAAATAGCCTCACAGATACAGCAGGACACAGAATAACGGGAATGTTTGAAATGAGTAGTGGCAGTCATGGGCAGGTGGCAGCACTGTGGGTATGTGACAGTTAGCTAGTAAACAGTCCGCCATTTCAGTAATAATGGATCAGTGGAATGCACAACAGCATGATTTAGCCATAAAAATGTTTTATAAAAACAATGATAATTTGGTAGCGGCGCAGAGGGAGTTTCAATGTTTTTATAATTTAGGACATCATGATGCCAGTCCATCGAAAAATGTGATTAAATGTTGGATTAATAACTTTGAAGAGACTGGATCTGCCCTCACTAAAAAACCAACAGGACAACCAAGAAGTGTGCGTTCTCCAGCGAACATTGATGTTGTATGCAAGTCTGTCTCACGGAGCCCATGGAGTCAATTCATAAGCAAGCAGCATTGGTTGGAATGTCCCGAGAGAGTGTTCACAGAATTCTTCATCTTGATGTAAAATTTCATCCTTACAAACTACAGATGGTGCAAAAATTGAAGGACAATGATTATCGGTTACAATTACAATTCTGTCAACAAATGACAACAAAAATAAACAATGACAATGAATTTCTAAACAAGTTGTGGATATCAGATGAGGCACATTTTCAACTGACAGATTATGCGAATAAACATAACTACCATTACTGGGTCAACACTAATCCTAATGACGTTCGTGAACGCCCTCTATACGCTAGTAAACTGACAATATGGTATGGTGTTTCATCATCACATGGGATTATCAGACCGTATTTTTTTGCAAATGATCAGGGATGCACAATAACTGTCAATGCGGATCGTTGTGAGTAGATGTTATGAAGTTTCGTTACACCTGCATTGAACACCTTTCCAAACGTCCAAGAAGCCTGGTTTCAACAGGACGGCGCGACATCACAAACTGCACAGCGGTCAGTGGTGCATGTGCAAGAACTGTTTGGCAAGCATGTGATCTCATGATTTGATAACATTCCCTGGCCCTCTAGATCGCCAGATTTATCTGTTTGTGATTTTTTCTTGTGGGGCTACCTCAAGAGCAAAGTCTACACGATACGACCAAGAACCCTGGATGAGTTAAAACAGAGAATTCGAGATGCAATACACAGTATCCCAGCTGAGAGGCTGCAGTGGTCAATGAGGAATCTCAACAGCAGATTTCACGAATGTATCAGTACAGGAGGATGCCATCCAAAGGATGTAATATTTAAAAATTGATAAATGCCATCAATGTTTCGTAAATGGCAAAGTTGTAAGGTTTTAATTACTATGAATGCAATTTATTTCCTTTGTCACTTCTAGTTTTATTGTATTGTGGAAATGTTCCCATTTTCCTATGTCGCCCTGTATATGCAGAATATTGTCTGGTAAGACAAAGAACCTTGTTCATGCTACTAATTTTAGCAGACATAACAGCTATGTACTCAGCACAGTGTAGATCAGGACACTGGTAATACAAGAATAGTGGTAAAGAGAACACAGTAATCCTGTATGATACACTGGTAGTATGGTAACCCTTTAAGGATATAGAGTTATTTTATAATTTTGGAATGGATAGGTAGAATGCTTGACATTTTAAACAACTGAGTAATTGTGTTAAGTGACACACAGGACTTGTTGAAATGAGTTACTTATATATTTAATACTTTTCTATGTTTGGTTTGTGCATTCTTTAATGTTTGAAATGCTCCAGGGACATCGTGTGGTGACACAAGATTGCCATACGATGTGCTTACATCACCACAAACATAAGCCTCTGAGTCTATAATGCCGAGTGCTATGCTATGGAGTTCCTCCTGTGAGAATTTTTGTGGTATTGGGCTTCCAAGAATTAAGAGCTACTGTGAGATCATGTCAAACACAGAAGACGTGGATGTTGTTACTCAGACTTTGAATAGCACGTACGTAATCAAACAATTTAAAAAGCTTTACTAAATCTGGATATCCGATTCATAAATTCATTGTTTTTGCGAAGTGTACTCCTCTGTACTTATTCCACTACTAATTGATTAGTACAAGAGAAAGTTGACTTCAGGACAAGATTCCAATTGGAAAATTTCAATCCCACCAACAAGAAAGTCAACAAGAACCCTCGGAACCCCCACTGGGCTACCACCTAGACGTTGTAAACCAGCCAATGTCTCCCAGTACCACCTGTGACACGCCATACATGTATACAATCACCATCTGACTATCATCCCCAGTCTGCTCTGGCTCATCATGCTATTTACTATGCTTGATAGAACTGTACTGTACCTCTGTTTCCAGGTGGCTTACAACATACATTGTATCCATTGTGAACTACTGTCCTGTGAGCTCATTAAATACTCTTGTTCTGGAGGATTTGTCTAGAGTTTTTTACATCGTGAATTACAACATAAATGGTGAGATTTGTGGGCATTTTCCATGTTCGTTATGTAACCATGGAGACTGCACAACAGGCTATCACTCCGGGTATACCAATGGAAGTCATGCTACAGCAATTTCTACAATAGCAGTTAGAGGGACAGAAATGTCAGGAAGATTTGTTGTCTACATTACTCTCCCAGCGGTCAACTACAAATCCAATACCTTTTCTGCCTTACAACAAGACAGCAGAAGAGTGGGAAGCATACGAGAAAATGAGTCTGGCAGCACTTTCCCGCATTCCAGATAACGGATCCAGCTATTGTGAAATAACTTTTCCTGTCATGTATCTCACCCAGTATATACCAGCTTTTGCAAAAACTGTCCCTTCTCACAGAACCAGTGAATCTGACCTTTGATGAAACGCATGTTCTGTTAAACAGATACTTTCACCAACATTGCCATGTTACTGCAACCCATCTGGAATTTTGTAAGCGCCCTAAACAGCCTGATCAGTCATATTGCACATGAGTGTCTGAACCTCAGGGACTTATTAGGAAATGCCATTTTGTAACTCCAGTAAACAAAGAATCATATGCAGAGGAGATGATTACAGATGCAACCATACAGACAGTTCCAGATAAGGAGGTTGAAGTTTCGCAACCCGCAGGCCATTTATTAAAATTCTGGAGTGAGGTGACAGCCATCATGTCAGACCCAGGAGAGAAACTCAACTTTGCCAACACAGCAAATGCAGGCCATTTATTAAAATTCTGGAGTGAGGTGACAGCCATCATGTCAGACACAGGAGAGAAATTCAACTTTGTCAACACAGCAAATGCGGTAACAGCAGAGTGCAAACACTGCCAAACTACGGCTCCGTCTCATAACCAAGGAAAGAAGCTTTAGCCCCCTGACTGAACTACTTTCCATTGTGGCCAGATTGTTTACGAACATGTCAGAGACTACTGCCTCAACAGGTAGGTACACTGTGAAGCATCCCAGAAGGAAGGGCAACTCGTGCCTCCCTGCCACCCTCTAGACAAAAAATACGCACCTTGACAGGAACTAATGGACATTAATGTGAATCTGTTGAACTGTCACAGCATCGTGGTGTCACCTAAGAACCTGTTTGCTCACTTTGTGCAACAAACAAGTTGACACCGGTGCTTCAGCATTCCTGTTAAACACTCAAACATGACTCCAGCTGGGCGCCCACCTCTTGAATCCACAGCTTGTCGCTTAGTGCCATATAATAAACAGCACATTTCACTCAAAGTATAGCTCACAACCACGGCGATGTACAAAAATGCCGTATGACGCCTCACCATGCTTTTGGTTCACAGCATGGATGCAGAGAATCTATTTGGTCTTGCTGCTTTTTCAGCTTTTGGATATGTAATCAATGACTTGGTTCACCTGGTCTTGGAATAAATACCGTTTTGGGACTTGGAAACCGTCAATAAGGAGTACCCTGACATTTTCTCTGGGGATCAGGGAAAAGTGAAGACCTTAATAGCACACACTACATTAAAGATATCGGCATCCCCTTGCTTCTTCCATGCAAAATCCATGCCCCTTGCCCTGTGAAATGCTGCCATGTATGAGCTAGATAAACTGACAGCCTTGGACACCACTGAACTCGCGTCTGCAAGCAAGCAATGGATTACACCTTTGGTTACTGTGGAAACTAAGACTAAGGTTATGGTCAGTTCCCATTCAATTCCCATCTTGGCACCAGATGAGCTTTTCTCTGCACTCACAGAAGGCAAGTATTTTTCAACAGTTGATCTCTGTCAAGCTTGCTTACAACTACTGCAGGATGAGGGATTGCAGAAAGTCCTAGTAGTCAACATGCTGCAAGGATTATTTCATATCAGACATTTAGTTTTCACAGTGGCCAGTGCCACAGTAGTCTTTCAACAGTTTCTCAGGAAACAGCTGCAGGATTTTCCGGGTTGCATAAATTACCTAGATGACATTGTGGTGATGGGGGTCACAATGGAAGAAAAGTTAGGAAACTTGCTGCAGCTGTTCCAGGCCCTCAAATAAAATCTTGTAAAATCTCTCTTTTTTTCAGCTGTCAGTAGAATAACTAGGACGTATCATTTCTTGTGAAGGTATTAAGCCCACACAAAAACTGGCTGAAGCCATCATCACACTTCCTCACCCCACAAATTTAAAGGAGCTCCAGTCCTTCTTGGGAAAAGTGACTTCATTATGGAAAATTTATCCTGGGCACGACATTGATTGCACATTTGCACAACAGCCTGCGGAAGAAGAACATACCTTTTGTGTGGTTGAGTCAAGTCAACAGGCATTCAAGGCACTGAAGCAGGCCCTCCTATCGGCATTGTGCCTTGTCAATTTCACACGAGCAAATAGCTAGTGGTGGCAGTGAATGCCTCTGAACAGGGTCTGGGGGCCACCCTAGCACATAGAGACATGGACGGCTCTGAACATCTGATTGTATTTGCATCAGGAACAGTCAATGCCATACAGAACAGGTATTTGTGAACAAAATAAAAAAAATAAAAAGGAGGCTCTCATGATCATCTTTGTGCTGAATAAATTTCAAGTATTCCTATATGGAACAGTTTTACCTCATTAAGGATCATACGCCATTGATCTCCCTCTTTGGTCCTGCAGCAAAGCTACCTGAGTGGACTACCCACCAGTGGGCTGTTTCTCTGCGGGTACAATTACAAAATTCACTTTTACAATACCACTCAACATGACAACGCGAATGCTTTGTCCTGCCTCCCAAGTCTCCCAATGGGCTCTGGCCTGAAGTTCGACCAAGGCAAGATCTTGTGCTTCCAGTTGGACAAAGACACTCAACAGGTGGTGGACTCTTTTCCTATCAAGGGGACCCATGGCGCCATAGCCACGGCCAAGGATAGCATCTTACAGCAGGTACGGCCGTACAAATAGCTAGGTTGGACAGACTGCATTACCAGTTGGCACAATAACCCATTGTCACATTACTTCCATCTCTGTCTCTAGCTAGTCCTGGTCGGTGGACTTACCTTAGTAACCATGGATCAATGGTTTCCCTGGGTAGTCCCATCAGAACCACTATGCTCACAATCTAAAAGCTCTTGCATCAAGTTCACTGGGTCAAGTCGCAAGCTAAACTGCTAGCCAGGCACGAAGTGCACTGACCATACATATACCAGCAGATCGAAGAACTTGTTCTCATAACAAGCAGCTTTCCACCTTGGCCAATGTTCTCACACCAACGGGAGCAGGTTCATGTCAACTTCTCGGGCCACTTTCTGGTTCTACCTGGCTGATTGTCCTCAATGAGTACTCCAACTTTCTACATGTGATTAACTACCAGTCCATGAGTGCAGAGGCTATGGTCACAGGGGTCAGCAGAACTTTCGCTATTGAAGGATATCTTCTCACACTGGTGTCAGATGATGGACCTCAGTTCCACTTCCACACTTTCATTGATCTCTGTCACAAAACTGGCATTCAATACCTGTTGTCTCTGCCTTTTCACCCCCAATTGAAAGGTGAGGCCAAAAGACTCGTGCAAGCTTTTAAAACACATACAAAGAAATGGGATGCCGATGCTCTTACAGGGGAAAAGAGTCCAGTGGAACTCCTCCATGGCCATCAGCCCTGAAAACTTCTCCATCTCATGCTGCCAGCGCCTGTGGTGCCATCCACAGTACTGTCACCACCCTTCTGGTCAGGCACTCGGGTGTGGGTGCCGGGCTTCAGACACCAGGGCAAATGGATCCCAACGGTCATCCAGCAACAGCTGATATGCCGAGTGTTTACACTGGCAACAGGTCACTGCACAGTGACACACCATCAAAATCAGCTCTGTCTGTGGCATGGGACCCAACCACCACTGCCTCTGAGCCCTCCGGTGGACACACATAATGGCAATGGCACCTTTTGTTTCTCTTCTACCAGACACTCTGCTATCTTCCCACTTCCTCAAGAGCTATTCCTGCACTCTGGTTCTAAGCCCTGTTTGCCAATTTTGGCCACACCCTCATCTCCCTCTGTTTACAGGCTGCCGGAGGTGAACCAGGTGTTGGGAGATCAGGCTGTGGTACCAGCCCTGCTGGCACCACCCTCACCACTGCAGCTCCCTTCAATGCCAGGTCCCAATGTACCCATGAAGTCACCTCTGCTACCAGGGTCGGAGCCACCAAGGCTCTCACCAGGTGGGGATCTTCCGGCCGTTGCTCTGACTGGGAGCTGGTAAAACCAGAGGGTTCATTCAGTGCTTCTGAAGATGTCATCCTGGTTCGGAATGCTACCCAGGCACTCAGCCACATGGTGTGAACTTGCTGAGACGAGGCTCACCATTTACCCATAGAAGAAGGGATGTGGTAACACACTGGACTGCCACCTAGACATCGGGCACCAGACAACATCTCTGAAATCGGCTGTCATCACACGACTGGCACATACAATGCAGCAGTCACTCTGCGTCCACTATTGTAAAAGCAAGGCTGCCAGGGGGAGACACCGCACCCAGACGACCATGCATGATGGCTACACATGTGCCTCCCAGCACCATCTGTGACAAGCCATCGACAAATACGATCACCACCCGGCAATCACCCTCAGTCTGCTCTTGTTCATCATACTATTTACTACGCTAGCTACAACTTCACTGCATCTGTCTTACCACATGGCTACACCATACACTGTACCCATTGTGAACTACTGTCCTGTGACGTCATCAAATATATTTGTTTTGGAGGTGTTCTCTTATGTTTCTTATGTTGTGAGTTACAACTGGTGGTAGTTTCCTCACTCCCATTACAGTCATTATTACTGGTCTTTAGTCAAGTCTAGCCACAACTCATTGCTCGACCTTGATCTAGCATTTTCAAGAAGCCATTTCTGTTCACCAATTGGCAAGATTACAAACAGGTTCAAAGTGCATTACATATACAAAAATCACCATGAGACATTTACTAGCAGTTGTATTTTATTCCCTGGTGATGAGAACAACATTATGGTCCTTGAAAGCTTGAGATTAACTTTAATTTGATGTAATACATATTTTCTCGATCTGATCATTACAACAGTACTATTTTTGAAGCAGTACTTACCTATTAATGGATTTGTTGTAAGTAATTTGTACAAACATTATAAGTGTCTTGCGTAGCCAGCGAAACATTCCAGGGTCAAATAACTCCTCAAGTAGTCTGTAGAGTGGTTCAGCAATTCCGTCTAGAGCTGCTGTGTCTCCTATAGCCAATGGGCCAACTCCACGATTGGGCTGTCCATTTCCTACATCATTATCTAAAAGCAGTGTCACTTCTTCATCACCACTCTCACGTCCTGTTCCACCAGAAGCTGGAGTAGTTTCAGGGCTATGATCTGAACCACTGTAAACACATAACAGAAATAACACATTCAAAACATTATAACCCTCAGAAAATGCACTATGTATTTTTCAGTAGTAATCCTAGATCATTTACACAGTCCAGAAGATAACAAAAATAATATTATTAGCTAAAATAGCCAGGTAATTGGTCCCACTAGTTGTTTTCTGTGTGTGTGTGTGTGTGTGTGTGTGTGTGTGTGTAGAAAACACAGGGAACAGATGAAGTGCAGTGGATGCACAGTAAAGTATGAGGGTTGGAACTTAAATAGTGGCAACTATTTATTCACAACCGATACAAAGGAGTTACATATTTGCACCTGTTACTATCCTTCAAAATAGTCACCAGCGTTGTGTAGAACCCATTGCCAGTGATATGGAAGGCACAGTATACCATTACCAGAACCTGTTCTGTTGTTGACGCGAATGGAGCAGTCTACTGCCTGTTGAATCTCTGGAACAGTTCTGAAGCGAATGCCACGATGTGGTTCCTTCATCTTCGGAATCAAATCAAAGTCACAAGAACTTAAGTCCAGGGAATATGGTGGGTGGTACAGTACTTCCTAGTCTCATCGACCGAACAGAGCAGCCACAGCTTGCGCTGTATGTGCCTGCGCATTGTCATGCAAAATGGTGGGTGGGATGCACAGAAAGTGTCCTGCTTCTTTCACAAAGCTGGTTGCAGGTGATGCTCCAAACACAAACAGTAATACTGTGCATTGACGATCTGCCATGGAGGAACGTAATGCATCAGGATAACACCATCACAGTCGTACAAGAGAATCACCATAACTGTAGACCGCTCCACTTGCACCATCAACAGAACAGGCTCTGCTAACGGTATACTTCACCTTCCACATTGCTGGCAATGGGTCCTACACAATGCTGGTGACTACTTTGAAGGCTAGTAACAGGTGCAAACATGTAACTCTTTTGTATCAGTTGTGAATAATTAGTTGCCACTATTTAAGTTCCAACCCTTGTATGTACTGCTTTGTGCTTTTGTCATGTAGAGGGCAAATCAATCAGGCAAAAGGAAATATGGATGTCAAAAAAATGAAATTGACAGAAAGTGCAAAATGCTAAGCAGAAATGGCTAGAAGGCAAATGCAAGGCCGAAGCGTGTATAACTACGGGAAAGATAGATATCATGTACAGGAAAATGAAAGAAATCTTTGGAGAAAAGAGAAGCAGCTGCACAAATATCAAGAGCTCAGACTGTAAACCAGTACTAAGCAAAGAAGGGAAAGCTGAAAGGTAGAAGGAGTGTACAGAGCAGCTGCAAAGGGGAAAAATTCATCAGAGCACTGAACACCTGTGCCGGAACTTGGCCCCTGGAGTAGATGACACTTCCTCAGAACTACTGATAGCCTTGGGAGAGCCAGCCATAACAAAATTATTCCACCCAATATGTAAGAGGTATTGTTGTTGTGGTCTTCAGTCCAGAGACTGGTTTGATGCAGCTCTCCATGCTACTCTATCCTGTGCAAGCTTCTTCATCTCCCAGTACCTACTGCAACCTACATCCTTCTGAATCTGTTTAGTGTATTCATCTCTTGCTCTCCCTCTATGATTTTTACCCTCCACGCTTCCCTCCAATACTAAATTGGTGATCCCTTGATGTCTCAGAATATGCCCTAGCAACCGATCGCTTCTTCTAGTCAAGTTGTGCCACAAACTTCTTTTCTCTCCAATTCTATTCAATACCTCCTCATTAGTTATGTGATCTACCCATCTAATCTGCAGCATTCTTCTGTAACACAAACATTTCGAAAGCTTCTATTCTCTTCTTGACTAAACTATTTATCGTTCACGTTTCGCTTCCATACAAGGCTACACTACAAATACTTTCAGAAACGACTTCCAAGACAGGTGAAATACTCAGACTTCAAAAAGAATGTAATAATTCCAACTCCAAATAAAGCAAGTGCTGGCAGGTGTAAATTTAATCAAATTATCTGTTTAAAAAGTTTTGGCTGCAAAATACTGACATGAATTATTTATCGAAGAATGATAGAAGCGCTAGGAACTGGCCTCATTGTAGATCGGTTTGTGTTTCAGAAAAAAGTAGCTAAACGCAAGGTAGTACTGGCACTACAACTTCTCTTAGAAGATAGGTGACTGCAAGGCCAACTTGCATTTATAGCATTTTTAGACTTAGACAAAGCTTTTGGTAATGTTGAATGGAATACATTCTTTGAAACTCTGAAGACAGCAGGAGTAAAACACAGGGAGTGAAAGGTCACTTACAACTTGTATGGAAACCAGACGGCAATTATTCAAGTACAAGTTGAAGAAATAAAATCTTTGAAGTTTGCTGACAACACTGTAATTCTGTCAGAGACAGCAAAGGACTTGGAAGAGCTGCTAAACATAATGGACATTGTCTTGAAAGTAGTAAATAAAACGAACATCAACAAAAGCAAAATAGGGGTAACGGAATGTAGTGAAATTAAATCAGGCAATGCCAATGGAATTACATTACAAACTGAGTCACTAAAAGTACCAGAGGAGTTTTGCTATTCCAGCAGTAAAGTAACTGATGATGGGCAAAGTAGGGAGGATATAAAATGTATACTGACAATGGAAAAAAGTGCTTCCGAGGAAGAGAAATTTATTAACATCAAACAAAGTTAAGTGTTAGGTAGTCTTTTCTGAAAATATTTGTATTATGCGTACCCTAGTATGGAAGTAAAACATTGATGAAAAGGAGTTCAGACAAGAAGAGAACAGAAGCTTTGAAAATGTGGTGGTACAGAAGAATGCTGAAGATTAGCTAAGTAGATCATGTAACTAATGAGGAGGCAATGAATAGAATTGGGAGAGCTGTGGCACAACTTCACTAAAAGAAGCAATCGGTTGACAGCACACATTCAATTTAGTATTGGAGGGAAGTGTTGGAGTAAAAATTTTAGTGGGAGACCAAAAAAGATGATAACAGTACACAGATTCAAATGGATGTAGGTTCCAGTTGTTATTCAGAGATGAATAGGCTTGTACACAATAGAGCAGCATGGAGAGCTACTTCAGACCAGTCCTCTGACTCAAGACAACACTAACCACCACCACCACCACCACCACCACCACCAAAAACAACAACAACAACAACATGGGCTGAAAATTCAGCTTTACAGCTCAGATAACAGGAATTGTGGATCCTGTCAAGCTCCTATTTCTTCAGAATCTTGTTCTCGAGTCACAGTGTGTGGCCTCCTTTCTTTATTAGTGTCTGCTGTGCTCATGCATTGTCATATTGTACAAAATTTTCTCTGTGGAATATGTTGTTACAGAAAATGAAAATTTCAACGCAGATCTATGATATTTTAAGTCAAAGTTATTACAAATGTCCCCTCAATGGAATCATTAACATTTAAGAGACTGTTTCTGTTTTAAATTTAAACTAATGTTTAAAGAGTAAACCCTGTCATCTTCATATGGAATAAAACTGACAAGAACATTACTTTACTCTCAAAGCATTGAGTTTAAATTTGGAAATGGCTAAAATACTGCGAATCTTTTAGACATACATTACCAGAACAAATATGTATCATAATTTAACTTTGATTATGCTAACTTCATGATTGGCAGATGTCTAGGTGAACAGTGGAGATGCCGGTTCATAGACAACTTGCTATGTGCTCACGCAATCTACTATTGCACACACACTAAAAAGAAAGAAATGCTCTTGATCCCTTGCTTGCTTGGCCTCCTCACACCCTTTGGAGCCCATGCCACCCAGCAAAATACTGCTGCTTGTGCCTGCAGAACAAACAACACAGCAAGAAGATGGAGTTTAAGAAACAGCTGCAACTAGTTGATACCCAGCCCCTACTACTCAACTCACAAAGACGTCAATCACAAAGTTATTTTAATCAAAGTAAAGAATTACACTGTACTTGTATCTGACACTGAACAGGAACAACAGGGATGGCCTGGACAGTGATTATGTGAGAGATCTGGGAGCAAATGGTAGTGGTAAATGGAGCCTGTGGTTATATTTGTACTTCTAATGTTATATCAAGTGGTCAACCAGTAAGACACAAGAGTCCATCACAAAAAATAAAATTATACAATTAAAATCAGATCCAACAAACGGATTCCAAATGAGGCTGAGAAACACTCTACAAGACATTAAACATACAATACAAAACAATAAAAAAAGGAAAACTGATACAAACAAATCCCAGTGCACTTTAGTTCCGATGCCAACCAAAGCTACATAAGAAAGATCTCCCCGTCATAGCTATTATGAATTATAGAAATGCTACCACTTACCCACTTGCAAGATACATGTTCAAAATCTTATTACAAAAGTACAAATTACAAGAAGATAGAACTATAAGAAACACTACACAATTGATTCAGTTCATAAAAGACATACAAGTTCCAGACACAGACACCCTCCTGTCATTTGATGTAGAGAATATGTATTTCAGTATACCAACAACTGAAACAATAAACATCATATAACACAATCTTACGACACACAGTACACTTCCACATGAATACATCAAAGAAACAGTAAGGCTTCTACAGCTAACAACAGAAAAGAATTATTTTCTGTTCAATAATGAATTCTATTTACAAAGGGAAGGATTACCAATGGGATCTCCAGTGTACGGAACCATAGCAAACATATTTATGAACCATGTAGAACAGATTATATTTAACAAAACAGCGCCAAATAGGTAAAAGATCCTATACTGGAATAGATATATGGATGATATCTTGGGCCTGATAGACGAACCAAACAAAACACACAGGCATAAATTCTGTTCATGATAAGATACATTTTACAATAGAAGAAGAGAAAAATAGACAGTTAAATTTCTTGGACAGCACCAGAAAGATTCAAAACAACAAACACACATTTGACATATACCAAAAAGCGACAACAACAGACTCAATTATACACGAGACATCACAACACCCCAATTCTCAAAACCAAGCAGCACTTAGATACATACTCCATAGACTAAACACAGTACCCATAGATACAGACAACTACAAAAAAGAAATGATTACTATAATACAAATAGCCACAAACAATGGAAACAAAGCGAACTTAGTAACAAAGCTTAACAAGAAAATCAAGAAACAGAAAAGAACAAACACCCTACTGTCACCAACAAAAGGACGAAATCATACACAAACAAATACACAAAATACAAGAATAGAAACAACACAAAAAGTGTGAAAGAAAAAGAAAGTAATAGATGATACACAATGACATGCAACCACAAATACACAAACAGGATATTCAATATATTCAAAAAACAAGGCATAAAAATAGCACACCAAACCAACAACTCAATTCAGAAATACTTCCCAAAACCAATAGGAAAAACTGATCTTTATCAGAAATAAGGAATATACCAACTGAAATGCAATACATGTGATGGAAGATACATAGGTTAAACCAGGAGGACATTTGACACCAGATACAAAGAACACACAAGAGCATGGAAATATAGGACAAATCATTCAACTTCTGCAGAACACTTACAACAACACCAACATAAAATTGCAACCAGAGACACAGACAGGGAAATCATAAGGATAAACAACAACAAAAAAAAAAACTTCCTCACCTTACAAGAAAACTACGACATCCAAAAAACCATAACAGAAAAGAAACAACTCATAAATGTTCAGATCAATTTGGCAAACCACACACTCTTTAAAATGACTGATCACTTAATATAACATTAAAAGCACAAATGTAACCACAGGCTCCATTTACCACTACCATTTCCTCCCAGTTCTGTTCCATAATCACTGTCCAGGCCATCCCTGTCATTCCCCCCACCCCCCTTGAAAAAACACCCCTCTCACAGCTCTGTCTACATACAAGACAACTTCACTACCTATCTCTCTCTCTCTCTCTCTCTCTCTCTCTCTCTCTCTCTCTCTCTCTCACACACACACACACACACACACACACACACACACACACACAATTGTTGCATAGGTAGCCAACACTCACAACATGAACGAAAACAAATGATTAAGCATAAACACTGTACCAATGATGAATGAAAAACAGTTAAGAAAGTCAATTATAAATAGTGCAGTGCAGGAAATAACGTAAAATGCCAAAAACTGCAGATGTGAAATGTAACCTGCCGACATCAACCACTGCTAGCAAGAGGGGATGGTGCAGACTATGTAAAGAAATGCCGTAAGTAGCTTACAAACCAACTTCATAAAGAAAACGCTGTTTTTAACCTAAAAGAATCAAATAAATGTACCAATGTGTGTATCCAATTTACAGAATAGCACAGGAGATGCTTTGTAAATAAAAGCAAAATGCGTCTGGTGTAATTCTTTTTAATTACATTGCAGTCAGCTCAAGACAGATAGCTTATAATAACAGATGAACTGAAAATGCATATTTCCAGCGCACTCCCGATTATTCATGTGTGGATTATCTGGTCTAGCAATTATTCATGTGCGCATACATTCTGATATTAATCAGCATGTAAGTGTCAACAAATCAAGTTAAAAGAAATATGCAAAAGAGATTATGGAGAAACAAAAGAAAAATGTGTTGACATTAAAACAAAAATTAAAATTAATTGAACAGTTTGAAAATGGAAATGCAGACAGCTTGCGACATTAAAAAGAATAAGCATAAAATACAGAATTTAGTCAAGAAACACAATTCTAGTTCTGGACCATCTGCATGAAAAGATCTATATTTGAAGAATTAGATGCTGTTGTTTTGCAATGGTTAAGCAAAAAATGAGGAGAAGATATCATTGTTAGAGGCCACAATGTGTACCAAAAAAGCTAAATTTTTTCATCAAGCTCTAGGGTTAAAAGGAAAATTTAATGCCTCATGAGGGTGAGCCAACCTGATTCACACACACCAGATGATTCGTGAGCTTGCTGTGCTTAGTTCAAATGTTGCGGCAGCTGCTTCCTTCCAGGAAGAGTTTCATAAATTTGTGGTAGAAGAGAATTTCAAAACATACCAAATTAATAATGCAGTCTGTATTGGAAATGTCTATGAATCAGAACCTTGTTTTTGAGACTGAAGTTTGTGTTTCTGGATGTAAGTTGTCTAAAGAACACATTACAATTTTGTGCACCACTAATGCTTCTGGGAACCATAAAGTGAAACTACTAGTGACTGTCACATCAAAACACCTCTGAGCGTTCAACGATATCAAAGCTAACAACCTACCTGTTTATTATTACAATCAAAAAGGAACAAGAATGCACAGTGAAATTTTCAAAAACTGATTCCACACACATTTTGTACTGCATGTTCAGTGATTTCTACAGGACAAAAGATTGCCACAGATGGCTGTTCTATTGCTTGATAACACCCCTTTCACATCCCTATGAGACGATTCTCGTATCTGATGGTGGTCTCATCATAACTAAGCTTTTACCTCCTAACCTGAGTTCCATTATACAGCAAAAGGACCAAGGCATAATTGCATTGGTAATATAGTGCTACCGTGCTGGTCTAGTGAGAAAGCTAGTTGATGAGGAGGATTTTGTGGCATTCTGGAAGAAGTTGACAATTCTAGATGCCATACATAGGATTTCTAATGCCTGGAAAGAAGTCAAGCCACTTACACAAGTTCGATCAAGGAGGCAAATACTTCCAGGTACAGAAGAAAGTTATTTTCAAGGTTTCAGTGTTGAAGAAATAACAAATGTACAAATAGTGAATCTGGAAATGGGTTTAAATGGGTTTGAAGATGTTGATGAAGAAAATTTAAATAGTGGCTGCAGACAGATGTATGTGAACCCGGCTTCCAGTACAGGAGTGATGCCAAAATTGTGACAGCTGCTTCACAACAAACAAAGAAGACTTCATGTAAAAGTGGGAAGGAAGACAGTGACTTCAGTCAGTCATTGTACCGCACTGCAATGTGTCGATACTCTTCTAGCTTATATGGGCCAGAAGGGGTTTCAGTGAAATGACATTATTGCTGGAAGAAAAGTTCTAAATGCCATGCAAAAGAAGTCAACTTCCCTCAACAGCAGAACACCATCACAGACTATTTTAAGAAATAAATATGCCTATGGCACCTAAACACAGAATTTGGATAAACTTTTGAACAAAGAATACGAGTTTGAAAATATCTCAATTATTCATATTTTTCGATTGTTGATGCATCTTCTTCCCCACATTACCATCAATAATCAGGAGTACACCATACTATTATCTCAATGGTACAGGTGGCTGTACATAGTAATTTCCTGTGATCAAAAGAGTACTGAGACAGACATTTCCTACGTCCCCAAAGGCTCTCCTTCATGATGGCTTTCACTGAACGCGTGTGAATGAACAAATGACTGAATTACACTTGTATAGAAGTATCAACAAACGATTACCTGTGAACAAATAACAGCATGAATTAGAAGATATGTATTATTGATCAATGGTTCAGTTACAGGTTATTTTCCTCAAAAGAAATATGAAGTGGATTGTTTGGAGGCTATTACATATCTTCAGCATTCCACAGACTTTAAAAAAATGAAGCCAATAATGATATACTAACGGTAATTTGGACAGCTACACAGACATAACAAAACTGGCAGTTAGGCATGGGGGTGTTTAAGCCTCCCGATACAGAGGCCAATTATTTAGACAAACTGTTTAAGCAGTAAGGAGAAATATCTGATAAATCAGTCATCCGTAAAAGTAATGGCAAAAAAAGACAGCTAAATATTTTTAAAGGGAATAATAGTGAAGAAGCACTAATAATTAGGTGACCACAGCTTGGACGGAAAACTTTTGAATGAGAATTACCTCATACAGTACAGGAATGAGAATGAAGATTTATCTTTTCATGTCTTTTTACTTTTGGCTGTTGAACATGTTGTGAATAAAAGAAAGTTATCTATTGTATCTTCTGAACATAAAACCACTGATATATAAATAAATCAAGTTGGCCGTCTAGCCATACCCTGCAAAGATCACATCAAATGTACATTTCCTCCACTGTCCCAATGCAATAATTCAACTTACAAAATGTCCATACTACTTACATTTTGAACAATGTAGAAAGAGAAAATTTTGATCTTCTTGGAGATGGTGCGATATGCTTTAGATGTTCAGAGCTGGGGCTTAGGAACGCATATAGTGCCTCACTCTGGTTGAGTCTGTCATCCTCGAGGACAAACTATAAAATAATAAAATGAAAGATTATACTTACATTCTCTGTGGCAACAACAATAATCCAGAGTTAATTTTAATAGGGTACAAAGAAATTTTACAATGTAAGGCAGCAACTGAATAAGCCTCAAAAACGTGTATAAAGGGCGATTCAGTTGCCCCTATCGAAATTGTCTGATGCAGCCCAAAAACATGTGAAGACGTCGTAAGGTCGATGTTCCCCTGCTAGCCTACTGAATGGTACTAATGTCCAGTAGGCCATCCTGCAAATGATTCTGAATATATCTGACAGATGGTATAGTCTGTTCACAAAAACATAAATCCTTTAACACATTTATCTAGATCTGGCTACAATGTAACTACGTTAATACATCAAGCTGTAACTATGTTAACATGTTCGGTGAAACAAAGAGTGCAATTAACACTTAAAATGAGGTAACATTGATTTACATAGTGTATTAAACACTGCACTGTATGTCTCTAATCTATTTATAATACAAGCACGTTCCTAGCTGTGTAGCATAGCTCACGAAGTTAAGGGTTAGGCAAGCAATCAATGAAACGTGTTATCAATGACTCGAATCCTGCAGCGCTCAAAAATGTTTGCATTAGTAGATGTGTTAATACATAAGCACACATCAATGTTTGCCATATTCAGACAGGAAAACGGTGCTGTTATTGATATTGTGCCCTGCACACACAGCAAGGCCTGAATGTAATATCTGCCGTCAGTCATCATGTTTCCCACAGAGGAATACACTGACAAGCTCATTATTTATGGTGTAGCAAGAAAAATGTGTTTTGAGGCACTACGTCTGTATCAGGAACAGTATCCTCCAGACAGGCAATACCCAACTGCAAAGACATTCCACAATGTTGAAAGACACGTAAGGACAACAAGCGTGATTCAAAAAGTACCACCTGTACGAGGGAGGACAGTAAAATTTAGTGAAAATGAAGATGCCATTCTGGATACAGCTCATACTAACCCACTCATGAGTACAAAGGCAATTGACAACAGCTGAACACCAGCTAGTCATCCATATGGCAAGTATTGCATTCACACAAATATCACCCATACCATCTACAGCTACACCAAAAGCTCCGCAGTTAAGATTTTGAAGCATGAATGAATTTTTTCACTAGCTATTAGGAAATCTGGAAAATGATGCAGCACTCCTATCGCGCATCTTGTCCTCAGATGAACTGCGATTCCACAATAAAGGGGCCACCAATCGCCCCAACATACACTACTGGACTATTGACAAGCCTCACTGGGTGCGACAGGCACCCTATCAAGTACAATGGGCAGTGAATGTTTGGTATGGAATCTTGGGTGACCACCTTACCAGATCAGTTCTTTGAGAACCACTTGAGAGACACATACTACCTGCACTTCCTGTGTCAGGAACTCCCACTGCTGCTGGAGAATGTGCCATTGCAAGGTCGTTTAATAGTGTGGTTTGAACATGATGATGCTCTGCCACATTCAACTTCACTCATTCATAATGACGTGAATGAGGAACTTCCAGGAAAATTGATAGGAATAAGAGGATGCAATGCTTGGTCTGCCAGATCATGGATTTAAACCATTAGACTTATTCCCATTTGAAACAAATAGTTTATACTCAAGCACCCGAAAATCCCAGCCACCTCCAGCAATTCATCACAGAAACCTGCATATCAATAACACCAGGAATGCTTTGGCGGACAACAAGATCTATTCAGCAGCAGGCCCAGATGTACATAAACCTAAATGGCTGTCGCTTAGAGCACTTGTTTACATGATAAACACTGTCAGTGCAGTTTTGAACCCATTATTTCTGTTCTGTATTTGTCAGGCTTGCTAACAAATCTGTTATTCTTAGAGCCACAAACACTTTCATTCACACACAATTTGCAAGGAAAGAAGATATTTCTTGTACAACGTGTGTGTTAACAACTAAACAGACATAAAAAATAAATGGAATCCTTGCCCTGGATTCAAATGTTGTGCCTCACACACAAGACTGCTCTGCAACACATGGTCTGCCTATACCAACTATGCTACTGTTCAAGACAGCACAGCTGGTGCAGATTATAGCATGTATTTGTTTTAACACAGTCACAATACCGCCAGCATTTCAGTGTCATATTTTCTATGCAGCACACTTACGATTTGCTTTATTTAATAATAATATCACATTACGGATTCCTTTTATGGTGAAACAGTAAACAACAAGATACATGTTTTTATTTGCTGAGCATTTGCGCTTGCTGAGCATATCAGATGAACAAATGTTTTTGGAATGGATATAAAATTGTGGGTTGCATAAAAAGCAAATGAATAATAAATTCTAAACTAGTGTAACTTTGTCACTGTCACTAGCTGATAAAACTAGCCTTCTGTATTGAAACATTAATTGAAGGGATCAGAAGAAGAAATTGGCAGCCCACAAGAGTGTATTTTGAGTTATTGTAGAGTACAGCTTTGATTACATTCAGAGACAAGAACATAGATACAGAAAGAATTTACGTATGAGACAGTATTCCTAATGGTAAATATGAAACTACTACAGGGCAGCATGTGGTGCATTTGAAAATGTTATCAGAATAATCATTACTAAATTCAGGATTAGTACTTTCTACTGCAGATTCCTTCAGTTCATCTACCACTTTTAACTAATCAGAGATTTTCAACAACTGGTAAACCTACTGAGGTAATCCTTGATCCATAAACAACACTGCAAAAATTTCATTTACCTCGATGTCTCACTGACGTGTCATGGAAGTTATACTCAAACACGTCTCTCTACATATTAGTGTCTAGATTGTGAAGTATCGAGTGACATACTTTGAACGGAAAATACTGATTTCAGTTTCAATTAATACCTTGTATTAAAGTTTTGCTCATAAAAGGAGCTATCACCAAATGACATTTGGAACTAAATCAAATACCTCTAAAATTCACACAAAGTTGGTACACAAGATACTGTTCTACTCATACGTAATGTGTGTCTGTAGTCCTTTATGGATAAATATGTAAACATACCGAAACAAGGAAAAGCAGGAGATTGCACATATAAAAAAATGTTTCACATTCGCAAGCTTTCGAGCTGGCGGCTCCTTCTTCTGGCAGAAGGGTTGAAGAGGACGGGAGAGGGGTGAAGGAAACGAACTCGAGAGGTTTAGGAAGATGGGTAGAATCTGGAAAAGTCAGCCAGAACCCTGGGTAATGGGGGACTTACCGAACGGGATGAGAAGGAAAGACTGATTGTTGGGGACTGCACTGCTTGAAATTTGAAAACCTGAGATCTTAAAGATGGAAGATAGGGTTATATGCAAGACAGACGTTACTGCTAAAACATTGTGCAAGAGTTAATAAGAGCCAAAATTGTGCATTGTATGTAACAGAGGTGGGAGGGGGACAGCAAAAAATAGGCAGGTCAAAAAACGACATCCTTCCTGCTCACCTTAGTGAACTTTATACTTACCAAAAACTGCTTCACCTTTGAGAGGCAGACATACAAACAGATCAGGGGTATGGCCACAGGAACCAGGATGGCTCCTTCCTATGCCAACCTTTTCATGGGTTGCTTGGAGGGGGCTTTCCTGTCATCCATACGCCTTCAGCCCCTGGTTTGTTTTAGATACATTGATGACATCTTCAGCAAGTTAATTGTTGGATGTTTCCACCGGGCACCCAATTCTGCTATGACAGTTCTAGTCATTCAAAGATTATTGACGGTCAATAGCACGTAAACACCCAGATCAGGCAATACTAGTTGGAGGTGACTTTAACCTGCTGAGTGTAGACTGGAACATCTATGGATTCAATGTGGGTCAGTCATGCGAAATACTTTTGAACATGTTTTCTGAAAACATGTCTTGAGCAGCTAGCTCAGGAGACCAGATGCAAGGGGAAAATCTTAGACCATGTAGCTACAAATAGGCCAGACCTTATCGACAATGTCAGTATATAAACAGAAATTAGCAATCGTGATGTCATTATAGCAACTATGATTAAAAAGTTAATAAATCAGCCAAGAAGGCTAGGAGAGTGTTTCTGCTAGGTAGAGCAGAGAAGCAGTTATTAACATCTCACTTAGTTAACTGGCATCCCTTAGTTCCAGTAGGATGGGTGTAAAGGAATTAAGGGCAAAGTTTATTGTGAATTGTGGCCTGGAGAGGTATGTGCCTAGTAAGTGGATAAAGGATGACAAAGATCCACCACGGTTCAGTAATGAAATTCAGTGAATGCTTAGGAAACAGAGGCTGTTGCACTCTTGGCTTAAAGGGAAACACATAAATGATGATAAGCAAATGTAAGTAGAAATTCTTGTGACTGTGAAAAGACCTATGTGTGAAGCATACAACAACTACTGTCACACCTTAGCAAAAAATCTAGGCAGAAAACCCGAGAAAACTCTAGTCATATTGTCAAGTAGAAGAAGGTGTAAGTACATGAATAACAAACACTAACTTCACTTAACTAAGGTTTATTCAACACTTGCACATACGAAAGTGTGGAGCAAACTGCCTCCGGCCACAACACATATGGTATATATACGCCTACAGAACATTCCAGTACCATGATTCTTGCTATTTGTGTATACTTCTAGAATGTACTCAAACCCAATACAGAAATTAAAATTTTACAGTTCAGGTGAGTTTAGAACTCATGACCCTCCATGCAACAGTCTAGTATCATAACCACTATACTACAGCCACTGTGCTACTCAGCTTCTTCTGCGACATTGCTCCCTCCTTGAGAGAACAGCATCTCGGTGTTACGTCCCTCTAGTCCGGGAACAAGTCATCGGCCCTGCATACTCCGACTCCCAATGACTGATGTTCACCCTGGCAGTGATCTTCTTAGAACTTCCCTTGCCACTACGTTCTTCGTCACCTTTCCGCTTGTCGTTGGAGCTTCGAATTTACTCTCGGTTGCAGGATCCTTTAGGGCTTCATTAGAAGGACATGGACCATATCTCTAATCTTTCATTGTCTTGTGTCAGGGTCGAAATCTTCAACTTCATAAGTAACATCAGATAACTGTCTTATAACCGTATAAGGTCCAAAGTAGCACCTGAGGATCTTCTCAGAGATACCAACCTTCTGAACAGGAGTGAAGTTCCAGACAAGGTCACAAGGCTGGTAAACAACAGGGTGGTGGCTCGTGTCGTACCTTCGACGATCATTTTCTTGAGCCTGCAGCGTGCGGAGTCGAGCTAACTGCTGAGTTTCCTCAGCCCTCGTTAACACCTGGCCAATGTAGTCGTCGTCCACATCATCAGGATGTAATGGAAACACAGCGTCCATCATCGTCGTCACCTCACACCCATGCACCAGGAGAAATGGCGTAAATCCTGTGGTGTCTTGTTTGGCGGTGTTGTAGGCAAATGTCACGAAAGGTAGCACCTCATCCTAGTTGCTCTGCTCAACATTGACAAACACTGATAGCATGTCGGCCAAGGTCTTATTAAGGCGTTCAGTAAGCCCATGAGTTTGCGGATGGCAGGCAGTCGTCATGTGATGAGTACTGTTGCACCAATGGTTTATCTCTGTCACAAGATTCGATTGAAAAACTTTCCCTCGATCTGTAATTAATGACCTTGGGGCGCCATGTTTTAATACAATGTCTTCTACGATGAGTTTGGCTATCTCGAATACTTCAGCTGTTTTCACAGATTTTGTAATGGCATAGCGTGTCAGATAATCAGTGCAAACAATAATCCATCTATTGCCACTAGCAGACGTTGGAAATTGTCCAAGGAGGTCAATCCCAACGCGCTGGAAAGGTGTTTCAGCTTGTGGAACTGGTATGAGTTGGCCAGGTGGTTTCTGAGGAACTGCCTCTCTCCACTGGCACTCTCGACAGTGCAACACATAGTGACGGACACTCCTAAATAAACCAGGCCAGAAAAATCTCTTGTGGATCCTATCATATGTCTTAATAAATCCTAAATGTCTGACCTCAGGTGTGTCACGGAATTTCTGTAGAACATATAAGCGCATGTTTTTAGGAATCACTGGTAGTCAGCTCTTTCCAGACGGATCAATGTTTTTCTTGAAAAGCAATCCATTAACTACCTTAAATTGTCCTTTCACATCTTTTGACCAATTTAAGGCAAGCATAATTTGAGATATGCTTGGCGTCCTTCTTCTGCTCAGCAGCGATAACCTGGAGTGAAGCAAGACAGTCACTATCTTCATCAAAGTCTTGATGGTCTTGCACAGGGTTCCTTGAGAGACAGTCAACATCTTGGTGTTTTCTTCCATGTCTGTACACTGTGGTAATGTCATACTCTTGAAGACCTAGTGCCCACCTGGTGAGTTGTCCTGTTGGATCCTTAAGACATGTCAACCAGCAAAGTGAATGATGGTTTGTAACAACTGTGAATGGCCTTCCATAGAGATACTGTCGAAATTTACACATGGCCCAGATCACAGCAAGACATTCTCTTACTGTAGTTGAGTAGTTTCTCTTGGCTTTTGTAAGTGTCCTAGAAGCATAGAACAACACCGATCCCATACCCATGGCATCCGTGTATAGTTCTGTAGGTTCTCTCTCATCATACAGACCAAGTACGGGTCAGTCATCAGAGATTTTTACAGCACATCGAAAGAATCTTGTTGAGCACCACCCCAGATAAATTTAGCATCAGATTTTAACAACTCTTGGAGTGGCTTGGCTTTGATACAAAAGTCTTTGATAAAACGATGGTAATGAAAACCTAATCCAAGGAAGCTTCTCACATCTCTAATACTTTTAGGAATAGGAAATTCCGTTATAGATCTCACCTTTTCTGGGTCTGGGCACACACCTTAGTTTGACACAAGGTGTCCAAGTATTTTGATTTTTTTTGCTCCAAAGAGACACTTTCTTGGATTAAGTTTCAGCCCGCCTTGTTGGAGATACTTAAGAACGGCCCTCAGTCTTCTTCTGCATTCATCAAATGTCTCTGAGAACATTATAATTTCATCTAAATAACAAAGACACATTGTCCACTTCAGGTGACTTAGAACATTATCCATCATCCGTTCAAAAGTTGCTGGTGCATTACACAAACCAAATGGCATTACCTTAAACTCATACAGGCCCTCAGGGGGGATGAATGCAATTTTCTCACGATCAGCCTCATCTACTTCAATCTGCCAGTATTCCGAGTACATGTCCATGACTGAGAAAAACTTAGCCCACTTCAGACAATCTAGTTTATCATCAATTTGTGGAAGAGGGTAAACATCCTTTTTATTTATCTTGTTAAGCTTCCTGTAATCAAGATAAAAGCACCAACTGTCATCCTTCTTCCTTGTGAGGACCACTGGTGACAACCACAGGCTCTGCGAAGGCATCATTTTCTCTACCTCGTTGCAAATTATTCGAAGTTCTGTTGCTGACACACGGTACGATCTCTGGCTTGTTGGTTGATGGTCTCCAGTGCTAATCCAGTAACTTCACTGTCGATTTGTCTCATTTGCTCTTCACCTGTGGACTGAAGCATTCAGAGAACTTTTGAAGAATGGCAAGTAGCTTCTTCTGTTGTTCCTTTGTGAGATTTGGTGATTGTCGAGCTAGAAGACCTTGTCTCGTAGTGGCAGCACTAATTTCACCCACAGACTCGGCATGGGAGGTCTCTACGATGCTCAGCTGTTCTGCAATTAATGGCTCAGTGTTTGCTACGCACATGCATCTTGGAAGGATCTGTGGTTCTCGGCGACAGTTAACTATCCCGAATTTGCCGAATCCATTCTTAAAAATGATGACAGAGTCTGGGATGACCCTGTAATTCTTCAGTGGCATGCTTCTCTTACATTCCACTACAAGATCCATGGGTCGATGCACTGACTGCACGAATAATCATTTCATTCAGCACACATAGTCTCCACACACTTGGATGTGAATCTTCAAGTCCACAGTATCTCATCTCGCCTAGCATAATCTTCGTGCGATCACAATTTATAATTGCTTGAGAAGCTTTCAAAAAGTCCCATCCGAGAATGATGTCATGACTACACTCTTGTAAGATGATAAATTCTAAGGGCTGTGTATGGCCACTTATACCCACATGAATGACACATCTTCCTGCAGGTTTTACATATTTCCCATTAGCGACCTTCAGCAGAGATGTTTTGACATCGACAAATACGGTTTTCTGCAACTGGCGACGGCACTTCTCCGAAATGACTGAATATGATGCTCCAGAGTCCCCAAGAGCTTGGGCTGGTAAGCCATCCATGAGGATATTGACATAGTTTCCTTTCATTTTTGTAGTGATCGACGGCGGAAGATTTTTCTCTCCGGTGGCCTCTCCTCCAAGGAAGGTCGCACCCTTTACTTTTCCAGGTTGCAGCAGCTAGGTGATCGGCTGGAGCCTCTAAACGGCGTGTTGCGGAGCGTCCTCCCCAGTGGCTAGCTTGCGGCGATGGTGACCTACGTCTTCTTGTTCACCTTCTTTGTCCCAGAGTTTGTGTCGGCTAAGATCGTTCTGCTGTCTTCTGGCGCACTCGTCATCAAATATCCGCCACCTTGATTGACTATAGCGCACCACATGTCCCAGTTGTCTGCAGTGGAAACATACTGGTTGGTTATTCTGAGTCCTCAGACGTCAGTCTTCCTTGGTGCCCAAACAGGTTCCTCATGTGGCATTGTAGGAATGTAACTTCGCCTGGGTCTTGACTTTTTTACCATTTTAAAAGGAAATGAAAGATGAGAGATTGGGTTCAATGTCTGTTCCATTTCCTCCCTTATGACCTCTTGAAGTGTCTCGGGTTTTTGCTCACCATGCAATCCAAGTGCCTTCTGAACTTCCTCTCTCACTATCTGATGAACACTCATGAAATCAGTTTCTTCCTCCATCACAGACATCAATACAATGTTTTTAAGGTGTTCAGATTTCTTGCATGTAATTCTTCTTTAATGCATTGTCTCGATATACTGGCACCATTTTATGAAGTCATCTGCAGTCGAAACATCCTTCAGGAGTAGGGCTTGAGACATGTCCTCAGCAACACCCTTCATGAGATGTGCAACCGTATCTTCCTCCTTTATTCTAGGATCCACTATGTAAAAAAATACATTAGCCAAACACACGTGTCATCCCGTTTGTTAAATCTGTCTATACACTCATATACCTTCAGCCACTTGTTTGGATCTTGGCCATCGTCACAAGAGAACCCGGAAGGATGTCTCATGTGGTGGCACACAGTTGCTGTCATCGTAACGTCGTCTTCTTCTTCTGTCTCCGACAGATTGCGATCTGTTGAATATGACTGGAACTCGGGTTTCTCGCCACTTAAACGGCGGCTCTGTCGTGGCCTGATGGGAGCCACTGTGTCGTCAATGTGCGGTAATACAAGTTCCAATACCCAGCGTCTCCACCAGAATAATGTCACATAGAAGAAGGTGTAAGTAGATCAATGACAGACACTAACTTCACTTAAAGACGGTTTATTCAGCAGTTGCACATACAAGAGCACGGAGCGAACTGCCTCCGGCCAGAACACATACGGTATGTATACAACTACAGAACATTCCAGTACAATGATTCTTGCCATTTGTGGATACTTCTAGAATGTACTCGAACCGAATATAGAAATTAAAATTTTACAGTTCAGGTGAGTTTTAAACTAATGACCCTCCATGCAACAGCCTTGAACTTCTGTCGTCGTGTGTTGCCACAATACTTGTGCAGTTCCACCTGGAATCACTACACTACAGAGACTATGCTACTCAGCTTCCTCTGCGACAATATGTATAGTTGCTAAGCAGGTCTAAGCTTCCATTCAGTCTCTTGTTGAGGAGTCTGGTTGGCAGTTGAAGATTGAAGATAGCAAAACGAGAGCAAAAGTTTTAAATTCCATGTTCAAGAAATCGTTCATACAGGAGAATCATACAAACATACGTCATTTGACCATTCGACAGACTCCTGTAAGGACAACACAGTAATAAGCATACCTGGCATAGAGAAACAACTGAAAGATTTGAAAACAAATGAATCTACAGGTCTGGATGGAATCCCAGTTCGATTTTACAGCACGGCACTGGCCCCTTACCTAACTTGCATTATCAAGAAACTCTTGCCCAGCACCAAGTCCCAAGCAGGTGGAAAAAAGCATAGGTGTCTCTTATACTTCTAGATGTCCCAAAAGCATTTGACACGGTTCCCCATTACAGGCTGCTAACGTAGGTATGAGCATATGGAGTTCACAGATACATGAGTAGTTTGAAGACTTCTTAATTAATAGAAGCCAGTATGTTGTCCTCGATGGTGAGTATTCATCAGAGACAAGGGTATCATCAGGAGTTCCCCAGGGACCGCTGTTGTTCTCTGTATACATAAATAATTTGGTGAACAGGGTGTGCTGCAATCTGCAGTTGTTTGCTGTTGGTGCCACGGTGCACAGTAAGGTGTCAGATTTGAATGACTGTAGGAAGGTACAAGATGACTTAGACATAATTTACAGTTGATGTGATGAATGACAGCTAGCCCTACATGTGGAAAAATGTAAGTTAATGCAGATGACTAGGAAGATCAAACCTGTAATGTTCAGACACAGTATTGAGAATGTCCTGTTTGACACAGCCAAATTGTTTAAATATCTGGACATAACATTGCAAAGCAAGTAGGGAAGGTTAATGGTCAATTTTGGTTTGTTGTTGTTGTTGTTGTTGTGGTCTTCAGTCCGGAGACTGGTTTGATGCAGCTCTCCATGCTACTCTATCCTGTGCAAGCTTTTTCATCTCCCAGTACCTACTGCAACCTACATCCTTCTGAATCTGCTTAGTGTATTCATCTCTTGGTCTCCCTCTACGATTTTTACCCTCCACGGTGCCCTCCAATACTAAATTGGTGATCCCTTGATGCCTCAGAACATGTCCTACCAACCGATCCCTTCTTCTGGTCAAGTTGTGCCACAAACTTCTCTTCTCCCCAATCCTATTCAATACTTCGTCATTAGTTATGTGATCTACCCATCTAATCTTCAGCATTCTTCTGTAGCACCACATTTTGAAAGCTTCTATTCTCTTCTTGTCCAAACTATTTATCGTCCATGTTTCACTTCCATACATGGCTACACTCCATACAAATACTTTCAGAAATGACTTCCTGACACTTAAATCTAGACTCAATGTTAACAAATTTCTCTTCTTCAGAAACGCTTTCCTTGCCATTGCCAGTCTACATTTTATATCCTCTCTACTTCGACCATCATCAGTTATTTTGCTCCCTAAATAGCAAAACTCTGAATTAGACTACATTCCATTATCCTTGTTTTGCTTTTGTTGATGTTCATCTTATATCCTCCTTTCAAGACACTGTCCATTCCATTCAACTGCTCTTCCAAGTCCTTTGCTGTCTCTGACAGAATTACAATGTCATCGGCGAATTACAATGTCAACGGCAAACCTCAAAGTTTTTATTTCTTCTCCATGAATTTTAATACCTACTCCGAATTTTTCTTTTGTTTCCTTTACTGCTTGCTCAATATACAGATTGAACAACATCGGGGAGACGCTACAAACCTGTCTCACTCCCTTCCCAACCACTGCTTCCCTTTCATGTCCCTCGACTCTTATAACTGCCATCTGGTTTCTGTACAAATTGTAAATAGCCTTTCGCTCCCTGTATATTACCCCTGCCACCTTTAGAATTTGAAAGAGAGTATTCCAGTCAACATTGTCAAAAGCTTTCTCTAAGTCTACAAATGCTAGAAACGTAGGTTTGCCTTTCCTTAATCTTTCTTCAAAGATAAGTCGTAAGGTCAGTGTTGCCTCACGTGTTCCAGTGTTTCTACGGAATCCAAACTGATCTTCCCCGAGGTTGGCTTCTACTAGTTTTTCCATTCGTCTGTAAAGAATTCGTGTTAGTATTTTGCAGCTGTGACTTATTAAACTGATAGTTCGGTAATTTTCACATCTGTCAACACCTGCTTTCTTTGGGATTGGAATTATTATATTCTTCTTGAAGTCTGAAGGTATTTCGCCTGTTTCATACATCTTGCTCACCAGATGGTAGAGTTTTGTCAGAACTGGCTCTCCCAAGGCCGTCAGTAGTTCCAATGGAATGTAGTCTACTCCGGGGGCCTTGTTTCGACTCAGGTCTTTCAGTGCTCTGTCAAACTCTTCACGCAGTATCATATCTCCCATTTCATCTTCATCTACATCCTCTTCCATTTCCATAATATTGTCCTCAAGTACATCGCCCTTGTATAGACCCTCTATATACTCCTTCCACCTTTCTGCTTTCCCTTCTTTGCTTAGAACTGGGTTTCCATCTGAGCTCTTGATATTCATACAAGTCGTTCTCTTATCTCCAAAGGTCTCTTTAATTTTCCTGTAGGCAGTATCTATCTTAACCCTAGTGAGATAGGCCTCTACATCCTTACATTTGTCCTCTAGCCATCCCTGCTTAGCCATTTTGCACTTCCTGTCGATCTCATTTTTGAGACGTTTGTATTCCTTTTTGCCTGCTTCATTTACTGCATTTTTATATTTTCTCCTTTCATCAATTAAATTCAATATTTCTTCTGTTACCCAAAGATTTCTACTAGCCCTCGTCTTTTTACCTACTTGGTCCTCTGCTGCCTTCGCTACTTCATCCCTCAAAGCTACCCATTCTTCTTCTACTGTATTTCTTTCCCCCATTCCTGTCAATTGTTCCCTTATGCTCTCCCTGAAACTCTGTACAACCTCTGGTTCTTTCAGTTTATCCAGGTCCCATCTCCTTAAATTCCCACCTTTTTGCAGTTTCTTCAGTTTTAATCTACAGGTCATAACCAATAGATTGTGGTCAGAGTCCACATCTGCCCCTGGAAATGTCTTACAATTTAAAACCTGGTTCCTAAATCTCTGTCTTACCATTATATAATCTATCTGATACCTTTTAGTATCTCCAGGGTTCTTCCATGTATACAACCTTCTTTCATGATTCTTAAACCAAGTGTTAGCTATGATTATGTTGCGCTCTGTGCAAAATTCTACCAGACGGCTTCCTCTTTCATTTCTTTCCCCCAATCCATATTCACCTACTATGTTTCCTTCTCTCCCTTTTCCTACACTCGAATTCCAGTCACCCATGACTATTAAATTTTCGTCTCCCTTCACAATCTGAAAAATTTCTTTTATTTCATCATACATTTCTTCAATTTCTTCGTCATCTGCAGAGCTAGTTGGCATATAAACTTGTACTACTGTAGTAGGTGTGGGCTTCGTATCTATCTTGGCCACAATAATGCGTTCACTATGCTGTTTGTAGTAGCTTACCCGCATTCCTATTTTCCTATTCATTATTAAACCTACTCCTGCATTACCCCAATTTGATTTTGTGTTTATAACCCTGTAGTCACCTGACCAGAAGTCTTGTTCCTCCTGCCACCAAACTTCACTAATTCCCACTATATCTAACTTCAACCTATCCATTTCCCTTTTTAAATTTTCTAACCTACCTACCCGATTAAGGGATCTGACATTCCATGCTCCGATCCGTAGAATGCCAGTTTTCTTTCTCCTGATAACGACATCCTCTTGAGTAGTCCCCGCCTGGAGATCTGAATGGGGGAATATTTTACCTCCGGAATATTTTACCCAAGAGGACGCCTTCACCATTTAATCATACAGTAAAGCTGCATGCCCTCGGGAAAAATTACGGCTGTAGTTTCCCCTTGCTTTCAGCCGTTCGCAGTACCAGCACAGCAAGGCCGTTTTGGTTATTGTTACAAGGCCAGATCAGTCAATCATCCAGACTGTTGCCCTTGCAACTACTGAAAAGGCTGCTGCCCCTCTTCAGGAACCACACGTTTGTCTGGCCTCTCAACAGATACCTCTCCGTTGTGGTTGCACCTATGGTACGGCTATCTGTATCGCTGAGGCACGCAAGCCTCCCCACCAACGGCAAGGTCCATGGTTCATGGGGGGGGAATTTTGGTTTATTGGGAGAATTTTAGGAAAGAGTGATTCACCTGTAAAGAAGACCACATATAGGATGCTGGCCTGACTTATTCTTGGTTACTGCTTGAGTGTTTGGAATCCATATCAGGTTGGATTGAGGAAGATATTGAAGCAATTCAGAGGTGAGCTGCTAGATTTGTTACCAGCAGGTTCGAACAAGTAAGTGTTATGGAGATGTTTGGGGAACTCAAATGGGAATCCCTGGAGGGAAGCGACATTCTTTTCGAGAAACACTATAGAGAAAATTTAGAGAGCCAGCATTTGAAGCTGACTGCCAAATGATTCTACTGCTGCCAACATACACTGTGCGTAAGGACCACATGAAGGTAAGATAGGTGAAATTAGGGCTCATACAGAGGCATACAGTTGTTTTTCTCTCACTCTATTTGTGAATGGAACAGGAAAGGAAATGACACGTATTGGTATAGGTTACCCTCTGCCATGCACAGCATGGTGGCTTGCGAAGTATCTATGTAGCTGCAGATGTAGATATGGACTCACAGTGACGCTGACCTGTTAAAATTCCTGGAACCTCCAAATACAGTCCCCCAATTAAACTTCACATGGTCCTATTCCGAATCCCATACCACTTTCCTCGAAGTTGATCTCATACTCACCGAAGGCCAGCTACACACTTCTGTCCACATTAAACCTACTAACAAACAACAGTACTTACATTTTGAAAGTTGACATCCTTTCCATATCAAATGTTCCCTCCCTTACAACCTTGGCATTTGAGGCAAACACATTTGTTTGGATGCAGACACTTTACAGCAATGCACCACTATTCTCACCTCATGCTTCACTGGACATAATTACCACACCAGCCCAGTTCAAAAGCAATTGCCTGGGTCATCACATCCAGTGCTGTTACGGCTGATTCCTCCAAAACAATAACTTCTGAGCACAAAACTTGTCACTCAGTATTATCCTGGTCTTGAACGCATTAATCAACTACTTCAACAAGGCCATGACTTCCTAAAATCATGCCTTGGAATGAGGACCATTTTGTCTGAGATTTTTCCTATCACAACTAGAACAGCTTTTTGTCACCCCCCCAATCTCCACAATATCCTTGTCAGATGCCATGCTCTTTCTCCACCGATCTCCCTACCCTGTGGCTCCTGCCACTGGGACTGTCTCCATTTCAAGACTTGCCCTTTGCACCCGCCAACCAACACCTATACCAGCCCTGAAACTAGCGAAACATATACTATCAAAGGGAGAGCCACCTGTGAAATGACACATGTCATTTACCAGCTGTTGTGTAAAACACTGTTCGTCTTTTTATATCAGCATGACTACCACCAAGTTATCAGTTAGGATGAATGGGCAAAGACAGAGGGTGTATACTTGCAACACACGATATCTTGTTGCACAGCATGCTCTACGACAGCTGTGACCTTGGTGCCTGTTTCACCATGTGTGCCATCTGGATTTTTTCATCAGAAACTAATTTCTCAGAACTCTGCATGTGGGAATTAGTGCTAAAAACATGTCCTTGGTTGTCGACACCCACCTGGCCATAATTTACATTAGTTTCTTCCGCCTCATAATTTCTTCATAGTAACTACTCCTTTCTTCGCTTCACTTTAGTTTTGTACATCTTTCATTTTTTGAGCTGTCTTTTTTTGCCAGTCCCCTCTCACCTCCATTACATACAATGTACATAGCTTTTCACTCTTTTTAACTCATGCATTATGTTTCAGTAGTAACCTCTGTCTTGCATATAACCCTGTCTTCCACCTTTAAGCTCTCATATTTTCATATCTCCTCTAGTGCAATCCCCAACAATCAGTTTTTCCTTTTCATCCTGTCCAGTAAGTCTCATCTGATCTAGGGTTATGGTCGATTTTTCCAAACTCCACCCCTTTTCCTAAATCTCTCCAGTCTTTTTCCTTCATCCCCTTCCTTCCCCTTCAATCCTTCTGCTATTGAGTGGAAATATGAACACAGCAACTGAATTATTTGCTCCCAAACAACTAATTTATTCTGTTTACTCCACCAGTGAGTCACAAATGTTCTCTTTTGAGGAAAGTGGGTGATACCACACTGTAGGTCCTCTATGAGCCTCCAAAAATGGTTTTATTATCTAACTCTTTGCATGGTTCCCTACATGTCTTCATAAGCTGCAGAAGTGTGTTTCCCAACCTTATTTCTGAAAATTGAAAAAAAATTCTTGGATTCTGTTCAATATTTGATTACAATAAATAAATAGGTTGACTCCCCCAAAAGTGTTATGCTGACCACAGAATGTATGTACTCAAGCGTGCGATAATCTTGTTCAGGCAGCAAACATTACATCCACAACAAAGAAAAATGAGGGAACAGTTAAGGATATCTCCCTATTATTTCATAACATCATGAAATATTTAAAGTCTGGTAAAAACATATCTAAATGAGTGATGCAGTGTGGAACTTTTTCTGTATTCCAATAAATTTTGAATTAAATGGGCCTCTTTGTTTAGAATAAAAGGCATTAAGTTTCAAGGGTAAAAAAAATTATGTTTATATTAACTTTTTATTAGTTAAAATTAGATGTTCAACTTTAGAGAAACTTATCTTGCCTCTAATAAACAGAAAAACACTGTTTAAAATAATACTACTTTGTAGAATATTGTTGTTGTTGTTGTTGCTGTGGTCTTCAGTCCTGAGACTGGTTTGATGCAGCTCTCCATGCTACTCTATCCTGTGCAAGCTCCTTCATCTCCCAGTACCTACTGCAACCTACATCCTTCTGAATCTGCTTAGTGTATTCATCTCTTGGTCTCCCTCTACGATTTTTACCCTCCACGGTGCCCTCCAATGCTAAATTTGTGATCCCTTGATGCCTCAAAACATGTCCTACCAACCGATCCCTTCTTCTGGTCAAGTTGTGCCACAAACGTCTCTTCTCTCCAATCCTATTCAATACCTCCTCATTAGATACGTGATCTACCCACCTTATCTTCAGCATTCTTCTGTAGCACCACATTTCGAAAGCTTCTATTCTCTTCTTGTCCAAACTAGTTATCGTCCATGTTTCACTTCCATACATGGCTACACTCCATACAAATACTTTCAGAAACGACTTCCTGACGCTTAAATCTATACTCGATGTTAACAAATTTCTCTTCTTCGGAAACGCTTTCCTTCCCATTGCCAGTCTACATTTTATTCCTCTCTACTTCGACCATCATCAGTTATTTTGCTCCCTAAATAGCAAAACTCCTTTACTACTTTAAGTGTCTCATTTCCTAATCTAATTCCCTCAGCATCACCTGATTTAGTTTGACTACATTCCATTATCCTCGTTTTGCTTTTGTTGATGTTCATCTTATATCCTCCTTTCAAGACACTGTCCATTCCGTTCGACTGCTCTTCCAAGTCCTTTGCTGTCTCTGACAGAATTACAATGTCATCGGCGAACCTCAAAGTTTTTACTTCTTCTCCATGAATTTTAATACCTACTCCGAATTTTTCTTTTGTTTCCTTTACTGCTTGCTCAATATACAGATTGAACAACATCGGGGAGAGGCTACAACCCTGTCTCACTCCTTTCCCAACCACTGCTTCCCTTTCATGCCCCTCGACTCTTATAACTGCCATCTGGTTTCTGTACAAATTGTAAATAGCCTTTCGCTCCCTGTATTTTACCCCTGCCACCTTCAGAATTTGAAAGAGAGTATTCCAGTTAACATTGTCAAAAGCTTTCTCTAATTCTACAAATGCTAGAAACGTAGGTTTGCCTTTTCTTAATCTTTCTTCTAAGATAAGTCTTAAGGTTAGTATTGCCTCACGTGTTCCAACATTTCTACGGAATCCAAACTGATCTTCCCCGAGGTCCGCTTCTACCAGTTTTTCCATTCGTCTGTAAAGAATTCGCGTTAGTATTTTGCAGCTGTGACTTATTAAACTGATAGTTCGGTAATTTTCACATCTGTCAACACCTGCTTTCTTTGGGATTGGAATTATTATATTCTTCTTGAAGTCTGAGGGTATTTCACCTGTTTCATACATCTTCCTCACCAGATGGTAGAGTTTTGTCATGAATGGCTCTCCCAAAGCCATCAGTAGTTCTAATGGAATGTTGTTTACTCCCGGGGCCTTGTTTCGACTCAGGTCTTTCAGTGCTCTGTCAAACTCTTCATGCAGTATCTTATCTCCCATTTCGTCTTCATCTACATCCTCTTCCATTTCCATAATATTGTCCTCAAGTACGTCGCCCTTGTATAAACCCTCTGTATACTCCTTACACCTTTCTGCCTTCCCTCTTTGTTTAGAACTGGGTTGCCATCTGAGCTCTTGATATTCATACAAGTGGTTCTCTTCTCTCCAAAGGTCGCTTTAATTTTCCTGTAGGCAGTATCTATCTTACCCCTAGTGAGACAAGCCTCTACATCCTTACATTTGTCCTCTAGCCATCCCTGCTTAGAAATTTTGCACTTCCTGTCGATATCATTTTTGAGACGTTTGTATTCCTTTTTGCCTGCCTCATTTACTGCATTTTTATATTTTCTCCTTTCATCAATTAAATTCAATATTTCTTCTGTTACCCAAGGATTTCTATTAGCCCTCGTCTTTTTACCTACTTGATCGTCTGCTGCCTTCACTACTCCATCCCTCAGAGCTGCCCATTCCCAATGTAGAATATTACTGCTGCATAATGTCTGATGAAAGATGGCTGGAAAGAAACATACATCATTGCTGGGTAAGTTGACTTATACATCACGCTTTGTCTCAATAACAAGTTAATAGCACACAGTAGGATGGCATGGCACATAACTGGTGCAACACTCTCCAAATGGTACTTACTTTGTCTGCAGCTGCAAGAGGAGAAGGGGGGTTAGAATTTCTGGTTTATATTTCTTCCTAACTACATTTACATAAAAGTCAGCGGGGAATTCTGAGACTATGAACTGTTGCGCAAATTCAGGCCATCACTATACATTGTCATTCCAGTGCTTCATGACAATGTAAATTTGCAGTAACTCCATTTCATAATCAGTCATTGAATACATAGTCTGGAAAAAGCAACTAAACACTCAAGTTTCTGCTTTGAATGGTAGGTGTGTCATATGTCACAACATTAAACTTCTGTTGTTGCTCCTAGCCTATCTTCCTCTACCCATCCTGCCTCCCCCTACCCGCCACACAACTGTGGGCCTCAACTGTTACTGTGAACAGTGATGAGCAACAAGAAGGTACATTTTCATTTTAAGATGGCTGATTCTACTTTAACAACAAAGCTGTAATCCCTGGGAGAGGGATATCCTTTCAGACTCTACTCCTATGAACTCTGTGGAATACATCCATTTCATCTTTATAGGGACATCTTCAAGCATCGGTCAATACCACATCAAATGCCATTCCCCCTTTCCTTACTGTGTCACGAGACTTGTTGATTGGGGTATCACTCCATTGAACACAGAGCAGATAGAGTTCTGAGTGGTCAGTGCAAATTACCTGCATCTAGATTCCTGCATTTTTTACAACTCTGCCAGGTAGCGATGACCATTGCGAACTATTGTATGTATTGGCACCGAAATATTCAGTAGTGGACAGAACACTAGCCTAAAGCCGTATGTGCTTAGGAAATGTGCTATCTTGCATGAAGTACTGAACTCAGCCTTAATTGTTTTAATTCAGATTCCAGGTAGTCATGACCTGAAATCATCTGAGCTTTATTTATTGAAGTGCTCACGACATAATTATTCTGTGCTGGGTCGTGGAAACTGTATTTACTTAGTTAATGACCTCTTTGTGTCAGTTTTATACACAGCCAATCATTCAATTGTCATTTAACCATCATATCCACAAACAACAACTTCCTTTACTTTTCTACTTGCATTGTAAATCAGATGTCTGGATGCATGGAATTCATTTAGTTCAAAAACTAATGTAGTGGTCCATTCTGTGAAAACAGAATTAAAATGTGTCATCCCGTATCAACAGGAACAGGGTACACTAAGGTAGCAGAGTTAAGTGTGTATGTCGCCACCTTCCATGAAAAAGTTAAAAACTTTCGTGATAAATAGGGAGCCCATGGTTAATTTTACAATTATTGCCTACTGTGCAGAAAGTAGGTGATCATCAAAATGTATTTCACAAATTTGATAATGCCAGGTGTCAAATGGGCAGCCAAAGACCTAATATGTCTGCTACTGGCAACTTAGTACACAAAGACACCAACTCTACGGTCATCCTATTGTTATTGACTATATTGATAGATGATCTAAGAGGCCAATCGTATCTGTTAGATATTTTGTCAACCTGCATGTAGGAGACTCAGATAACAGCACATAATAGAAAAAACATCACAACCATATAGCAGAACAATGTTTAGACCTATAGCTCATTAGTTGCTGCAATCCAAGAGAACTGTTTCACATGTGCCCATGCAGTAATCCAACGTAAGCCATGACATGCACATATTTCCTTTCGTGGAGGATACCCATGACAATAAACTGATGACAACTTCAACAATGGACCAGTCGACACATCATGGAGAATGAACTGGCACAAATTATCTTCGCCAATGAATGAAGACATTACCTTGTTTTATTTTGCGTGAATAGCTGCCATGTTGGGGCCGGCAGTATGTCTGAGTGTCGAGAGCAACACCTGTTGTTCCAATTTACAGGTTCTCTCAAAAGCCACCACTGGGCTGAGAAAGATTTGGAGACCAAAGACATACTTTCTTTTAATGCATTCCTCACAGTTTCATCCAAATAGAATAATGCTCATCCACATACCATAAATAATGCTCAAGACTTTCCCTCTGCATGATGTATATACTTCTTCACTGACCCACCATTCAACAAACATCTCACCAACTGAACATCTCTGGGATAATGTTGGTTGGCATTCTGCACATGATGTTTGCCCTGCACTAAATACAGCTGAACTTTACAATCAAGTGAAAATTATCTGGAATGTAATTCTACAAAGAAACATTTAAAATCTGTTTGCTTCAGTGTCACTATCTAATGCTTGGTGTCTGGTGAATGTGGTAGCAAAAATTACACAAGATATCAATGAAACTGGAAGCAGTAGTTGTTCTTTGGGTACTGCAACAACTGCCACATCAACAGCCATCAATATTAAAGCATATTGCATATTATGTGAGAGGAGTTCTAGCTTGGAGCAGTACATGAGTCCAAGTCTGGAGATGCTCTTGCAGTTGCGCATATTTATTGCCAAATTGTTGCTCTCTACAAGTTACGACTGGATCACATTTATGCCTACTTATATGTTATTTTGGTTATAGTTTGGCTACTTAGTGAAGGGACAATGTACTTGCTGGCGAATTACCTTAGCTGTCAACTTGGCTTGGAGTGGATTACATTAGGAATGACTTGTGTATTGTCTCTGAGGACTGGGCTATCTCGACTACAATTTGTACCCTACCATTCTTCAATTAATTATCAAGTTCAATTAATAAATTAGAAGTGCAGATAAAACACAGGTGACAGATTGGTGCAAAATATCTGAGTGCATCCAGCGGCAACTGCAACAATTCTATGAACAGTTCCTGCGACATCAACACCTTTGGCCGACCATTCAACAGCATTACCATCCTTCAGTAACATGGGATTAATGCATCAAACAGCTGTAGTGGCATGATGCAGATTTGACAATCTCTGATTCTTAAAACCAAAATGTGCACTTTGATTCATGGTCAGCTCCAGAGACTTATCAATTGTTACAAAAACTTATCCCATTAGCCAACTTCAATTCTCTGAGCTCTCAGAAATAAGTGAATCACTTATGAAATACTTCTGTAAACAAATCCATGCAGTGGTTTCTAAATTACTTTCCATCAGTTGCAGAAGGAATGAGATCATTTCTATAAGTCGTGGCAGCTGTTTGAGGTCTAACCTCCAAGCATAACATCATTTTTCAGACTTCCGTAGCACTACATGCCAACTCACAGAAGTGTGACATCCTACACGGGTAAGTTAGTGATGAAGTACTGAGATAGGCAGACTGCTCATTCGAAGAAGGCTCAAGCTTTTGTACCGAAAGATCTCATACACAAATGCATCAGCAAGCAGAGGTCATACACATTCATAAACTTCAGACTCAACAGCTGTTAACTTTCTGAGACGCATTAAGTCTGAGCTCACTCTCATCTGTGCAACAGAGGCCTTCTAAGTCCCTCCAGCACCAGCCACGCAGAGAGTACAATGCCTAAATGCTGTTACAAAGCACCATTGTTAGAAAGGGCACAGTGCAGCCAATCTACAGTGCTTTCTCTTAGGAACTGTCAAACACTTCCATCTTGCTGATTTGTTTCCTTGATTAACAACAACATGAGTGAGCTCCCTGTTTTGCTTCCCATATACATGCCACAAAAACCCATCAAGAGCAACAACAACTCTACTTTACACCACACCAGGCTGCATAAACCATGTGCAAAAATTAATCTGTTCCTAACAGATATCGGTTCACTGGCAACCCAGTTTATCCTGATTAGAGATTAGATTAGATTAGTACTTGTTCCACAGATCATGAATACGACACTTCGTAATGATGTGGAACTTTACTTACTGTAAAGATGACATATCAAGTCACAGACCCACACATCGAAAAGACTGTTACACATTTGAGCTCTCAGCCAAAGCCTTCTTCAGAAAGGAAAACAAACACACATCTATTCGTACAAGCAAGCACATGTGCATGAGGTGTGCTTGCTTGTGTGAATGTGTGAGGAGGGGGAGGGAGGGTTAATTGCCGGACTGCAAAGGCCTTTGTGAGGCCTTCACCATACTGCCCAATTATCCCACCACCCCAAGAATCAGTTAAAAAGGACTGCTCCCCCAGCATACTGCCTTTGCCAGGCTTTCGATTAACTCTCCTCCTGCCCTGAAATGTGGCACATCCTACCAAAGATCCCTCCTAAAAAGGTATTCTGTCACCCACCCAAAATACATGTCATCCTAGTCCATCACTAAGCCAGTCTCATTCCCAACTCCTTGCCATGGTAATCATATCTCTGTGGCAGACCAAGGTGCAAGACCTGCCCATCCAATCACCCAGCTCCTCCAACTCCAGTCCTGTCACAGGCTTATACTGCCCCATCTGAGGCCAAGCAACCTGTGAAAGCAGTACATCCTATACCAACTCAGCTGCAAACAATACACAACCTTTTATGTTGGTATGACTACCAACTAACTGTCCACCAGAATGAATGGCCTCCAGCAAACTGTTGTCAAGAACAAAATTGCCTGTCCGATGGCACAACACACAGCAGAGGACAACATGCTCAGTTTCAATGGCTGCTTCACAATCCAAGCCATCTGGATCCTTCCCCTCCACCATCGCCTTCTCTGAACTACGCGGACGGGAATTATCCTTACAACACATCTTCTGCTCCCATAATTGTCCCGGCCTCAATGTCAGGTGACCCACTGTCCTCACACCCTCCACCCAACAGACTCCCCCTTCCTCCATCCTATCATACCCTTCCAACTCATGTCCCTACATAGCCTTCAGTGTGTGCTGCTTCCCACCAGCCTTATTACTATAGCGGCCAACCTTCCCTCCCGCATTCCTAGCCACCAATCGCTCTTCTTCTGAGCCACTAGCCACCCACCCCCACCCAGTTCCTCTCCTTACCTCCCATTTCCCTCTTGCTCTAATTATCCCACCCAACACTACTCAACCACAACCAGCCCATCTGCTGGCAAATAACAATGGCACTGTCAGCCTAGCCAGCCTCATGTAGGAGCACAGACACATGTATGCATGTGTATGAGTGTGTGTTTGTGCATTCTGGTTTGTCAAAGGATAAGTCCGAAAGCTAGCAGGTTTTCCTTCTTTTGCATGTGCCTATCAATGACTCAATGCTTCTGCCTTTTGGCGAGTGCTCTCCTTTAATTCTAAGTGCTCTCCTTTAATCCTACAGTATTTAGATTCTACAAGAAGTTTTCTACAACATGAACCTTCACATTATTTTAGTCTCACTGCAATAGATTTTCAGGCCTACTTTCAAATTTGTCCTATTAAGTTCTTACAATTGTTGCTGAAGTTTCTAGCACAATTTGATCAGCCAAATGAAGATGGCCCAGATACATTCCATTAACATGCATTCATCCTTTGTTTTCATTCCTCATTTGTAAATGGTCCATTGTACTCACACAATACTAAATTTAAGTTAATTACAGACCGTAAGCCACTGGTAGTTTATTCAATACTCTTGTTAGCATTGCAGAAAAGACAGCTCACAGGGTGCAATAGTGGGACCTCTTCCTCAGTTTCTACCAATGCACCATTCCTTAAAAGGCTGCATGAAAACATGCAAACACTGACAAAGAGTACAACATACAGGTGTCTAAGGTAAAAGTTCGAAGTGTGCCTATCCATTAAAATGTGAATTTTGCTGCAAAAAAGAAAATGCGTGATAACTATAAGGACAAAACTACCAAGCTAAATGAACACATTAGTAGTTTACAGTTTGTGTTTAGTGATCTGAAAATGGATACCACGAAACTTCAAGACAGAAAAAGTTGACAAAACACATTAAGTTTTCGAACAATAGTTTGAGCATTTCAGAAAGGTGGACAAAAGTGAAGTTCAACAGTCACAAACAAAAAATTCAGAAGCAATAAATTGCAAAAGTAACGTAAGTTTTGTGCATGACATCTTATTTCGAGTACTTTCCACAACAAATGATGGAAGGCAGTATGCAGTTCTCGTGAGCCACATGAAAAGCTAAAGGACAATGTACGCCAGGTCAAGAAAATTTGTTGATGCGCAAAAATACAAAATACGACTTTAATGTGGTAAATAAAAGTTTGCTGAGCTTATGTTGTTCCAGTGACTAATTGGTTTGTAAGATATGAAACAAACAGTGCAAAACAAGACGCTATTCATAGCAGTGGTAGGCCTAAATTTAACAATATTATGAAAAGGATAAATTACTACTCACCATATAGTGGAAGACTATCTAATTCTGATGAAGGTCTTTTTGGCCAAAAGCTTACTTGTTTGACAGTCTTCCTGTTGTGCATATCTGTGACTCGGCATCTCCACTGTATGGTGAGTAGCAATCTACCCTTTTTCGTAACATTGTCATTATTCCACTCTGGATTTTGTATTGTTTGATTTTGTAGGCCTACATTTTTTAGCTCCAAATCAATTACCAGTATTAAAATTAAATACATGGAGATAGCCAAGGGTGAAGCACAGCTCCTGCTTTTAGTAATAAAAGCAATGCAAAGGTAAATTCCACAGCAAAAACAGGTGCAAAATGTTGTACAGGAACATCAATAAGAAGCATAAAAATCTCCACATTATGCAATAAAGACATTTTTGTTTTCCTGGTGAGAACAAATATGACAAGAAACAAAAAACAAAGATTTAGTGCTCTCATGTAAAAGAAGATTATAGAAACTAAAAATTACTAACGTCATCATATTTTCAGCTCTACATAATTACAAACTGGTAGAATGAGCCTGTGTTAGCAAAGAAGTGGAAAGTGCAAATAGTAACATAAAAAATATTTGCAGATGATTTGAAAATATAACTTTTGTAGATATAAACAAACTGGGAGAGAGATTTCATACTAGAGACAGATTCGATCTAAATAGATTAGGGAAAAAACTTTGTTTAATACCAAATATTTTAGAAATAGTAAATATGAAAACAAAAGTAAATTGTGATGCTTCAAAGGTCCTCAAGGCCAAGAACTACATTTTATCTCAAAAATCTGGTGTGCAATCTCCTGAAAATGGAGCATTACCACTACCAGCAAATGTGATGTTCTGTTAACACAAGCAAACATCCCAGATAGTAGCAGTTCACAAGGAAGTGCAGCACTAGTGCCAGAACCAATATCTGAAGTATCTGAAATAGCACCACCATCAACAACAACAGCAGCAGCAACAGAAATGGCAGCATTAATAACGTTAGCAATAGCACCAACAGCTGTAGCACACAACTCCCCACCAATCTACAAGGTGCAGAAAAACTGTCCTCCTCAAGAATCTCAGGACAGAGGGAGGGATACAACATTAAAAAATCATAAACACAACTTTAACTAGTTCTCATCCTAATCATCTCACATTTTAAGCTTAAACACTCAATGCCTTAGAAATAAATCATTAGAACTTGAGGTAGTAATGAATGGTGCAAAAACTGACTGCAAGTGGATTACAGAGCACTAGTGCAGACATTTTGAACTAAGTAGCATTAACATTCATCCATCTAAGTTGCCAAGTTAAATATTATAGAAAAACTGCCAAAAACTGAGATGTATATATCTTTACCAAATCAGGTATCAGATATAAAAAGGTGTTAGTCGAATCACTGAGGGTGGAAAATCATTCTGAAGCAGCAACTGCACAGCTGAATTAAATGCAGTGAAAGGTTATAATCACAGTCAATACAGACCACTTACTGGGGATATAGACAAAGTCATCAATTAGAAATGCTGCTTAACATTCTATTTACTGGAAGAACCACTGTAGTTGTATGTGGGGACTTAACACAAATCTTATGAATGGAAGTATGCTGAAAGATCTATTCCTAAAACTATTATGTAGTTTCAACCTACTTTCGCATATACACAAAACAACAATAACTTGTAATACAAACAGTCTGACAGATCAACAAAAATAATCAATTATTGTAATATAATGTAATTAGATAGATTAAAAAATCTAGTCACCAAGCAGCAGCAGCAGGAAAACACACAAATAAGGGTATCAAAATTTGCAAGCTTTTGGAGCCAGTGGCTCCTTCTTCTGGCAAAGGGTTGGAGGGGAAGGAAAGGGGGGGGGGGGTAAGGAAAAGGACTGGTGAGGTTTAGGAAATGGGGAGTGTTTGGATAAGTCGCCCAGAACCTCAGTTTAGGGGAGACTTACTTAATGAGATGAGAAGGAAAGACTGGTTGCTGGGGACTGCACCAGATGAGATTTGAAAACTTGAGAGCTTAATACATTCACCGCTATGCCTGTACGCCATACGGCTTGTATGTTTTGGTACTGTGTATCACGTACGGGCACTGCTTCTGTGGATGCTGAAAGGTGTTTATCACCATGCTACACATGGCTGGCAGCTGCAAGATAACTGCAGTAGTTCATATTTTGTCCACTACATGCAGCAGCAGTTGATGGGTTCTGTGTATCAGTTGCACAAGTAGAATATCTGTCAATAGTGATTGGTCCTTTGACGACAATTTCACTTGGCATGCAACTGTAAATTTGCGATTGTGTACGAGTGTTTTGAGTGAAAATTACAGCTAGAGGCCTCTGGCAAAGTGAAGTTCTGTACATTTTATTTGGAGAAAATAACTCTGATATTGACGTCAGTGACGACGACAGTAATTACGAGTGAGAAAGTGTTTCAAGTGATGAATCAGGTAATAGTTTTTATTTTTTTCTCAATTTTGTTGCTAATGTATACAGAGAATTTGTAAAGGATACACACCGTGATAGGTTTTCCAGTACTACGTTCATGCTGCATGCCACTGACAACTCAACGTACTTCAGAAAAGGAGAGGAAAACAACCATCCTCTTCATAAAATTAGACCCGTGTTCGACTTTGTCAACAAATGTAGATTCAAATACATGCCGTAAGAAAATCTGTCTATAGATGAAGCTACTTGTCCATTTTGTGGACGTGTTGGCTTTAGGGTTTACATGAAAAATAAACCCAATAAATATTGCACAAATCTTTGTGCACTCTTTGACGCTGCAACAGGCTATGTCCTGAACTGCAATATTTACACAGGATCAGCAGGGAGGACTGACAACCATATTCCAGCATAGTAGACAGATCTTGTTCTCTACATCAGGGTAAAGGTCACTGTATTTAGACGGACAGATATTACACCAGTGACATCCACTGAAGATGATGTGGAAGAAAAATACATTAGCTGTTGGAACTGCAATGAAAAACAGCTTACCATTAAGCTTCAGAGCAAAGAAACTGAAGCAAAATGAAATGATATTTTTGAGGAATGGGCCCATTCTAGTGCTGAAGTGGAAAAAATAAGCGTTATGTATACTATCTATCCACATAACATCAGGCTACTGCTAAAGACATTCCAGTATGTCAAAAGGTGATATTACAATAGTAATGAACCCAGACGTTGTAGTTGTCTACAATATGAACAAGACTAGTGTAGATCATGTGGATCAGCTATACAGTAACTACCCATACACACAAAAAATAATGAAGTGGTGGAAAAAACTTTTCTATCATGTTTTTGTAATGTCTATCATGAACAGTTTAATTTTGTACAAAGACTTCAGTAAACAAAAAATCTCTCCTGTGGACTTCATAAAAAAAGTTAGTTGAAACTGGTAGCAACAGGAGGAGACTTTCAAACTTTAGAACCAACACCAAGCACTAGCCTGGGCAGAAATTTTGGTCATCACTTTCCAGAAAAAGTACCTCCCAGTGCCAATGAAGTAAATACTATGCATCATTGCAAAGTTTGGTCTGACAAAGGGAAGAAAAGAGACTGCCAAACGGATAAGAAAAGAAAGCAGATGGCAGTGCAAAGACTGCAATGTAGGACTGTGTACCTCAGTGCTTTCAGGATTACCACTTAAAAGAGAATTATGTATAATATATATATAATCATTTTATAACATAAAATATTAAATAAAAAACCTCCTGTGAACCAAATTCTTCTTATTATAAACACCAGAAACAATGTTAGGAAATGTAAACATTTTTTCCAGGTGAAGGTTTCTCAGTTTTTGGGAATACTTGTACACCTCTGCCGATGTAAGCATATATATAAGCTTACATTTTTCCTAATCTATAAAATATGGAGTTTCTGATGCTACAAATGGGCCTTTGAGGCCATTAGTTATTGTACACATGTTCATTATAAAGTGGCTTGTGGCTTGAAAATTGCCAGTGCACCTGCACAGTCGAGGTGCATACACAGCAGTGTGGAATGTGTTAATAGTGGAAGATAGGGCAAAATGCAATATAGAGATTACTGACAAAACATCATGCATGAGTTAATAAGAGTGGAAAGCTAAGTGCTTTGTATATGGCAGAAGTGGAGGGGGTGTGAGTGGGGTGGGGGGAGGGGGGGGGGGGGGGGGGAAGACAGGTCAGAAAGTAAAAGATAAACTAAATGGAGGTGGTGAAAGAAATACAGAGACTGATGGACTGAAGAAATTAACATATTAAGGCCAGATGGGTGGTGAGAACCAAAAACATGCTGTAATGCCATTTCCCATAAGTGGAGTTCTGATAAAATGGTGTTTGGGGAAGAATCCAGTTGACACATGTGGTGAAACAGGTACTGGGATTTTAACTGCCTTGTTGTAGAACATGCTCTGCATCAGGATATTGTGTGCTACCAGTACACACCCTCTGCCTATGTCCATTCTAACTCATAACTTGATGGTAGTCATGCCAATGTAAAAACCCGAACAGTGTTGACACAACAGCAGGTACACGACATTGGTCATTTCACAGGTGGCTCTCCCTTTGATAGTATATGCTCTGCCAGTTACAGAGACGGTATAGGTTGTGGTAGGAGGGTGCACAGGGCAAGTCTTACAGTAGGGATGCTCACAGGGGTATGAGCCACAGGGCAGAGAAATGTGTGTAGACAGAGCATACGGTCTGACAGGGATGTCGCAGAGGGTGACGAGAAACCATTCTAGGTGTGGTGGGCGGAATGTCTGGCAGAATGGAACTCATTTCAGGGTTTGATTTTTAGGAACTCATAGGCATGTCAAATTACCTGATTACAGATTCAAGACCCAGGATTGGAGGTGATGGCCCAGGGTATCTGCTTTTGAACTACGCTGGTTGGGTAAGCTTGCAAATTTCTATACCCTTATATGAGTGTCCTCCTGCCGCCATTTCATGGGTACATTTTTTTCCCCTTTCTTTATCTACCAAACTACATTAAACAGTCTAATAGATAATATGTTTTCAAATGTGGGGTCTACAGAAGTAGAAGTACCAAATACTGATTTGGGATTATCGGACCAAATCACTCGTCTTTAAAATTCCTCCAATACCACTGAAAGGAAAAAAGCATACTTCATGTATATAAACCAAATTTTTCTACAGAAATATAAAGTGAAGATGCTGAGTTGCAGATACACACAGCAAAAAGACTGTTAGAAAGTGAGCCTCTCAATGCTGAGGCCAGACTGAGAGCAGCAGTGCATGAGGAGAGAATCACCCGAATGCGGGGATAAGGTGGAGGCTGGGGTGGAGAGGGGGAGGGATATAAGGGTAGGGTTGCTGGATGGTAAAGTGCTGCTCAGTCATTAGGTTAGACAGAGGGCAAGGGCGGGGGGGCTAGGAGAGAAGTAAAATGACTATGGGTGCATCAGTGGGCTAGAGGGCCGTGTAATGTTGGAATGGGAACAGGGAAGAGACTGGATGGGTAAGGAGAATGACTAACGAAGGTTGAGGCCAGGAGAGTTACAGGAACATAGGATATATTGCAGGGAGAGTTCCAACCCAAGCAATTCAGAAAAGCTGGTACTGGTGGGAAGGATCCAAATGGCACAGGCTGTAAAGCTGACTTTGGAATGAGAACATTGTATTAGCTGCCGTGCTCAATAATGGGTTGATCCAGTTGTTCCTTGGCCATTGTTTGTCAGTGGCCATTCACGTGGACAGTCAGCTAGTGGATTGTCTTGTCTGTGTAGAATGCAGCACAGTAGTTGCAGCTTAATTTGTAGATCACATGACTGGTTCATAGGTAGCCCTGCCTGTGATGGAATAGTTGACTGGACTGGAGTAGGTGGTGGTTGGAGGATGTATGGGACAAGTCCTGCATGTAGGTCTATTACAGGGACATGAGCCATGGGGCAAGGGGTTGGGAGCAGGGGTTTTGTAGGGAGGATAATGTGTAGGTTCAGTGGGCAGAGGAATACCATTGTAGGAGGGGTGGGAGATAGTGAGTAGGACATTTCTCATTTCAGAGCATAACGAGAGGTAGTCGAAACCTTGGTGGAGAACATGATTCAGTTGCTCCAGTCCTGGGTGGTACTGACTGATGAGGGGAATGCTCATCTGGGGACTTTGGGAGGTGGTGGATGACAGGAGAGATAAGGCACAAGAGCTCTGTTTTTGTACTAGGCTGGGGGGAGGGGGGGGGGGGTAATAACAGCCTGTGAAGGCTTCAGTGAGAATCTCGGTATATTTCATCACTACAGATGTGACAATCATGGATGGGTAGGCTGTATAGAAGGGACTTCTTGGTATGGAATGGGTGGCAACTGTCTAAATGGGGGTACTGCTGGTGGTTGGTATGTTTGATACGGACAGAGGTACTAATGTAGCCACATTTGAAGTGGAGGTCAACATCGAGAAAGTTGGCTTGCTGGGTTGAGGAGGACCAGGTGAAGCAAATGGGGGAGAAGGTGTTGAAGTTCTGGAGGAATGTGGATAGGATGTCCTCCCCTTGATCCAGATCACGAAGATGTCATCAATGAATCTGAACCAGGTGAGGGGTTTGGGATTCTGAGTGTTTAGGAAGGATTCCTGTAGATGGCCCATGAAAAGGTTAGCATAGGATAGTGCTATGCGGGTGCCCATAGCCATAACTTGGATTTGTTTGTTGGTATTCCCTTAAAAAGGAGAAGTAATTATGGGGGAGGACATAGTTGATCATGGCAACTAGGAAGGAGATTTTATGTTTGGAATCAGTCAGGTGTTGGGGAAGGTAGTGCTCAATAGCAGTAAGGCTATTGGCATTAGGGATGTTAGCATGAAAGTAGGTGGCATCAATAGTGAAGAGCAGGGCATCATGTGACAAAGGAACAGGAACTGTGTACAGTCGGAGGAGGAAATGGTTGGTATCTTTTATACAGCAGGGTAGGTTGTGGGTAATAAGCTGAAGATGTTGGTCTACAAGAGCAGAGATTCCCTTGGGGGGGGGGGGGGGGGGGGGGTGCACAGTAACTGGCTGCAATGGGGTTTCCTGGGTTGTTGGACTTTAGGAAGCATGTAAAAGGTAGGAGTGCAGGAAGTGGTAGGGACGAGGAGAGAGATGGACTCTGGGGAGAAGTTCTGGGATCAGCCTTTGGATCTGAGAAGACTCTGGAGATGCTGCTGAATTTTTGGAATGGTGTCATTGGGACATGGTTTGTAGGTTGATGAATCTGACAGCTGGTGGAGTTACTCTGCCAGGTAATCCTTACGGTTCAAAACAACAGTGGTGGAACCTTTGTCAGAAAGTAGGATTATAAGGTCAGGATCAGTTTTTAGGTGTGGATGTGGTTCTTTCTGTGGATGTAAGGTTAGTTTGCATTTTGAGGGATTTGGGGAATGATTGTGAGGCTAGGTTCAAGGTTAAGAAATTCTAGAAAGTTAACAGGAGACGATTTGGGAGTATTGGGGGCAATGGGGGTGGATTACAGTTGCACAGAGGAGCGAACTGAGTCAGGCAGGGTGGAACATCAGTCTTTGGTTGAGTCCAATTGGTAGAATTGGTGGCGAAAAAGCGTTTCCACTGTAGGGATCGGGAGAAGGTCTTTAACAAGTACGGCATGACTGAATTTGGGAGTGGGGCAAAAGGTGAGGCCTTTGGAAAGAACAGATACTTCTGCAGGGCTAAGGCTTTTGGAAGAAAGATTCATCATTGTGTTTTGAACCTGTTTAGGTTCTGAATTCTGTGTGGTGGTGGGAGTGAGTTTTTGAGGGTGGGGTAAATGTAACAGGTCTCCAAGGCAGGGTCTGTCAGCTATGAGGGGATGTGGGGGAGGTTTGGAGGTTGTTGTAGAGGTGGTGGACAGTCTTAGACCAAGGTGGGGTGGAGAGTTTTTTTTTGAGATGGCATTATGCTTGTTGCTCTAATTCCTGTGGGGCAAGAGTTTCAATGTGTGATGTGGGATCCAGGAATCGGGAATAGCATAGCAAGAGAATTTTATTGACGGAGAGGCAATACTGGAAGGAGGTTTGGGCCTGATTGATATGGTTTTGCAGGACTATGTTGGTAAGGGTTAAGGATTGGTGGAATCTCATGGTAAGGCCATTTGGGGGGATTCCATGAGCCAAGCAGTAACATAGGAACAGTATGTAAGATGGGTTCTGGTTAGGGATAAGGAAACTTTTCTATATTGACCCAGACGGAGGGAGCAAGGATCCATGGCGGAGGACAAAAATGTGTAAAAATATGTAAATAATGTAGAAATACATCCGAAAAAAATTCAGAAAAATACACCAAAACAGATGGGAAAAATAACAAAAAGGATAAAACAGATTAAGTAAGGGGAAACACAATGAAATCTGAGGGAGCAGGCCAATAGTGAAAGGTGAAAACCAACTGAATTGGCTTGAAGACAGAATGAAATTGAAGAAAAAATAAATAAAAAGACTGTAATGTGGGTTGCAGGTCTGTGGATGGATAAGTGTGAAGAAGAGGGTGGCAGAAGTGACTAGATTAGGTGAATAGTAAGTGCAAACTGGACTAGTGAGTATGAGGAGTCGGGGGGGGGGGGGGGGGGGGGGGGGGGGCGGCTTTGTAGGATGAGATACAAGTTAGTCAGTAGCAACTATCTTTATCATAATATAGTTACATTTCATTGTCAGCAGAAGCTGTCAAGAATCAGGTCACATGGCAATACAAAGCCAGGTTATTACAGCTAGCATCAAAACCTCTTGTGGAACTCTAAACATATTAATTTCTAAAATGAAGACATGCATGAACACACTGTTCCTAGAATATATGAGAAATTACAAGAGAGTGTATTGTAAAGTAACTGGTAAGGCAACATTTATGAGCAATGAGAGGTTAATAAGACAGCCTGAAAATAAATCAAAAGCTATATGGGGTACTGTGAAGACTGAAGAGGGAAGAGATGTGAAGACCCGGATATCATCCTCAAAAATGTAGAAAATGTCAGTATTAAAAAGCACGATTTGCTAAATTATATCAACAATTATTTCATAAATGCGGCTCCTTCATTAAGCTCAAAATTTATAAACAAAGAAAACCTGAATTTTCAAAAGCTTCTTGTAGAATGGGGGTAGAGCCAACAACAAATGAACATGGAAGTGTTAAAAAGCTTAAAGCCTAAAATGTCGGCAGGAGTTGTTGAGATACTGGTCTGTATCATAGCAATCACAGCTCCAGATATCGCAAGGCTGTTGGCATACATGGCCAACTTATCATTTTGTGAAGGAGTGTTTGAAAATCCTAAAAGATAAGCCATTATCACTCCTTTCAGGATTCTCCAAAAACATTAGAAAAATTAATGAAGCAGAGAATCAACAAATATCTAAATAACTGTAAGACGCTAAACAGAAATCAGCATATCTTCCAGACAAGCAAAAATACAAAAACAGCAGTCACATGCTACATGGAACAAATAATCAAAAATCTAGGAAAAGACAACAGCATCATATCAGTAAATTTACATCTCTCCAAGCATTTGATACTATCAATCACTGCATTATTTAGAAAATTAGAAGTATTAGGTACCCATGGGAAAGGGAAAACGTGATTTGGCTCATACCTACACAACAAAACACAGATTGTAGGACTTACGTCAATTTATTCCAAAGACAAAATAAATTTAGTATCAGATTTTTTAAAAAAAAGTGGAAACAGAAGTACCACAAAGCAGTGTTCTAGGTCCCATATTGTTTCTTGTCTACATAAATGACATTCACACCGCAGACAGTGCAGCCAAGGCCATACTGTTCGCAGATGATACTAGTGCGATAACAAGTGCACCAAAGCATCTGCTGCAAACAACTACTGATCAAGCCCTAAAGAAAGCCCATTCTTTGTTCAATACAAACAGGTTGACATTAAATGCAAATAACACCAATTATACAAAATTTGGAAAAGTAAATCAATACGTAAATCCTGATCTGGTGTTAGGTCCCACCTTGCAGATTTTTTGGACAAATGCCAACTTCCTTAAGTACAATACCTGACACAGCTCAGCACTCCATATTTAGCAACCAAAAAAGAACAAACACATAAAGTCATTCAAGCCATACTGGTACAAAACTTTACAACAGACTGCCAGTCAACATCATAAAGTTAGAAGACGAAAACAAATTTAAAGCAGAATTTTAAAAACTTCTGCTCTATGTTTTTACTCATTGTATGACTATGTAGGCCAATAAACATTCTCTGGTGATGTTTATATTCCTTAAAACTGAAAATACTGTCTTTTGCCCATAGACTTCTTGTTATATTTACATATCTAATGGACAGCTGTTGTGTGATATAAAACCTTTACTGATTTATTGTAATGTACATACGGACTTGCTGCTTATGGAGGACATAAGTAATGCCTTACAGGAAACATTATGCATTTATAATGCCATAAGCATACATGTATATACAGTACTACCTATTTTATGACCTTGTAGTATTTTGTTTGTACATTTTCATGCGTATTTTTGTTTGTACCATTTCCTTGAAATGGTTTCCCATAAAATTACATGTACATTTGTACAACATCCATACAATATATATTGCCTCCAGCTGGATAAATAAAAGTTGGAGGAGGAGGATGACAACGACAAGGTGAGGATGAGTAGAACAGTGCAACAGAAATTATTTATGCTGTCATAAAATGTAAAGTTGCGGTCAATAAAACAATGGCAGTAATATGTAACTGCTAACTGTTATATCTTTCTATACTAAAGTTTCTATGGAAACTTCACACTTACCTTCAAATATTTCTGTATCTGTTGTCTTGCTTTCTCAAGAGCATTCTTCACTGATGTTTTTCCAAACCTGAGAAACGTCAAAGATTGGGAAGGAAGTTCAAGTTGCTTAACATCTGAACTGAGCTGGCTGTAAAAGATAAACAGAAACACTTGTAGCTCTAATTTTTTTTAAATCTCAGAAAAATTTAGAAAATATATCTTTTAGAGAGCATTCTTATCACAAAGTAGTATCAATTATGAATTTTAGTATTTCAGTTATTACATACTGCAGGTCAACAAGAAACAGCAGTTAACTTTATTACTCTTTCATTAGCTATTAATGATGATTATCGAGCAGATATATCAAAAGAGGTATGAGACTCAAACTGAAGTTTCTCTTGATGACATCTTTGCATAAAACAATCTTGATTTTCTTGCTGCATCTAATCTGAATAAATCTTGAGCTTTTGACAAAATCCTTCACTGCCTTCAACAGGAACAACGGACTGTCATGGATGCTGTTTCGGTGACCATTTAAAGGACATAGACAGCTTGTGACTGGAAGGATATTTCCACCATCTGACTGTATAGAACATGTTTATTTCACTATGGGGATTTCAGCCTTATGCCATTTACAAGTTGTACAGCATCAAAAATCGTCTGTTTTCTGTGAAACACAAGTCATCCCCAAAAAATACATATCGTGTTTTATAAACCAGTTGTCTCATAACTCAAATACATAAAAGGCTGTAAACTTGCATGTCTGGTGAATGTAGTTAAGCTGTGATGTAAATTAGATGTCCAAAATACTGGTGTAAGCTTCTCTTCACTGATTCTAAACATCAGATAACATGATCACAAGTGAAATGATCAGCAAAGATCATTATAGACACACCAGAATCTGCCCCAAGTAATCTGTGATACTTCTCACACATTACATGGAGCAGACTGTGATGTCCCTGTACGGTCTTTGACAATTGTTTCACTTACACTCGTATTACCTAATGTTTGGATAGAGTGAAGTGAGGCTTACACCTATGTTTTGGACATCAAATTTACATCACAGCTTCACTACATTCATTAGACACACTGGTTCACAGACTTTTTATGTATCACATTTACTTATGGGACAACTGGTTTATATAAAAAGATGTGTGTTTTAGTGTTTCACACAAGTTGGGACGATTTTTGGCTTTGGAACACTTGAAAATGGTCTAAGGCTGAACTCTAGATAGTGAAATAAACACCGCATATATAGTCAAATGGTGAAAATATTTCTTCAAAAATTGTACATCACTGTGGTTCCAGAAAAAGAAAAAAATCATTAGCTTATGACTGGTCTGCATACATCATCATTATGTTGTGCTACCAGATGTTGTGTCCATCTCTGCACTGATGGCACCACACCTCTTCTAAAACTGTAAGCAATTCAGCACATTTCTCTGTGGCTTCTCTGCACTGAGAGCTCACTTCCATGCACCACTAGGATTATATCCATTGCCCTGTTTGAAGTTGTTCTCACACACTCTAATTTCTACTCTTCTTTAAAAACAGAATCCCAGCATGTAGAAGCATGGGACAAGATTTCAGTTTCATCAAACATTATTGAAGTAACACACAACTTAGGGCCAACACCATTTGCTGATTGCTAATAAACTTCTTTAACAACATATTAAAATAGCCTGTGAGTCTTTATGATTTTACTCAGATCTGATTCAGCAGAATGTTTCACACAAATCAGAGAGATAATTTTCACATAACAATTAATTGGCAAGCCTTCTAATGTTCTGCAACTGCTCGTAAATCTGTCGTCAATTAGAGTAATCTGGTCTGTTCTGATTAGCACCTAAAACAAATTTAAAATAGAATTTGGTATCTGTGTTGTTTCACGATAACCAGATAACTGTAATAGCTACAATTGCATTTCACACCTCTTTCTACATATTGTTGTTTCAAAGTTTTTTTATTGCCTCCTTTTCTTATTTGATTTCCTTACACTACACAGTATTTTAGTTCTCCATATTTCAAAGTGTTTCTAAGAACTTCGTCTGAAATTACAACTTAATTAACAACAAAGAATCACATCCTCCAGAGAAATGAAGTCAGTTATTCTAGTGGAAGCCTGATAACAAAATTACCACACATCTGTTTCTCATTTAAATTACTAATTCTCCTACAGAGTCACAATGATGCAAATGCTTAAAAATTATGTACCATAGTTTTTTGTGGAGATCCTGGAAATCATTAAGTTTTCGCAGGACTACCCAGCCTGTTGATACTGCATCACAGTCACTCTCATCTTCCATAACATGAACCACCAGCACAAACTGTGGGCATTCACGGTCTTCTGAAAGCTTAGAAAAGAAAAATAAAGTCACATTTTGTTGAGAATGTTTGTGTAATATGTGACTTTCAGTACCAGCTATATTACATAGAGGTAAAAACACAGGATGATCAGAAGCAGTCTGAAAAGCTTGTAAGAGTGTTGCTGGGCAGGTTGGATTGAGAAATAAATAAATGTTAGGAAAAAAAATTCAATATGTTGCGCTGTTTCTGAAAAAGGCACAATATCCATCTGAACAAGTGGTAGCTCACAGGCCCACAGATGTCTGTCTATTATGGCAATTTAGCACATGCAAGTGCTTGAATTTGTGCACTTAATGACCTCATTGGCTAATTTCAACGCTAAATAACTCGGGAATGATGCAATATATCAATTTTTTTTTCTTACAAGTTATTCCTCAGCACAACCTCCCCTGTAACACCCGTACAAGCTTTTCAGACTGTTTCTGACCACCCTGTATAAAATTCTAAAACAAGCTCAATCTTAACATTTTTTACATATTTGTACAAACAAAAATGAATAGAAAGTATTAATTGCTGACATCATAAAGAAGTCCAACACACTTATTGATCTTCAAAGTGGAGTCCTAAAGTTTCCTAACTAAAACAGTAATAAAAATGCGTAATAATATGCATTCATTTTAAACATAATCCATTTAAGACAATATAATAGTTACCATATTCCACAATAACTTCATAGCACTGTAGAAGAATCTTTTATGTTAATCTCAATCTGTTGATTACACATAGCCATCTAAATCTTGCACTTGGCAACTTTAATTTCATTCTTTTGAAAGAGAATATCAGGAGAGTAAAGTTTGGGAAAGGGGAGACGGAGGCGAAGCTACTGGTACTACTGCTGAATAAGTATAGGTAATGTCTTGCGCAATGAAAGGAGAAAAGTACAGCGCGTGTGGCAATGATCAGGGTGATACATTAGGTATGAGCAAGATACTGTTGTAAAATCTCCTTACAATACTCTTACAGTTAGTGTGATCTAACCAGATTGCTGGGGATAAATGTTGTCAAAAGAAAATAATTCCAAGTAAACATCTTGTCAATAGTAGATGAAATAAATGTTCTTAAGGTTGGGTGGGTGTGACTCAGTTTGTTCGAAAGAATATACATTGACCAGAACTTATTTTCATTTTGATACTTCGCTGCAGATGACTACTGTAAGTTTCATAGGTGAGGACTGGTCAGAGGACACCACGGTTCTCAAATGACATGAAAAGTCAGTGATTGTTTCAGGTATATAATTTATTGCATCACACAGTGCCACTCAAGATCTTACATCATACTAGATTCTCCCCCCCTCCCCCTCCTCCTCCCACGACTTCTTGCAGGACTTATATACTCTTCCTAACAATTGATGTATTGTTGCATATAGTAAATTTGCTACTTACAATTTAAAAAGTTGTCAATAATTACAAAAAATGTTATCATTCAGTGGTTACAACTAAAACACACAGGATAAGATACAAAGACAATTACAGGTCTCTCGCTTTCATCAGGGTGTATACGTGAACAAGGAAAAAAATTCCCCGGATTATTCCCGGATTTTTCCTGTTTAAAAAATATACTTTTTCCACACTAAGTGACAGCAGATTTTTCCTTTGGAACTGTAAAACTTATCAATCCTTTGAATGGTTAATGTTTTATACACTGGCATAGAATTCCTGGGAGGGAGGAAGGGGGGGGGGGGGGAGGGAGGAGAGAAGTTTTGGAAAGACTTTCGATGAAAAAAAAAGAAGTTTTGGAAAGACCTTTGATGTGCAGCAACATATACACTGTATATTTTCGTATTACAAAAGTATAAATTCGAATTGCCCTGAACACGGCACATTGGTTTCCGGAGAGTTAAAATCAGGATTGAGATGTCCTTTTGTAAGCCAGTCATATCTCATGCCACATGGTCTCGCTAGACGATGACAGCAGATATTCAGAGCATAGGACACGCGTTATAGTCAGCCAATAACAAGATCACTGATGCGTAGTGCAAACACACAAAGAGGAAAAGTTAATGGTTTACATTAATATACATAGTATAGCTACAATAAAATCTAAGCTTTCACATGATATTGGTCTCAAAGATTAATAAGCTACAAGAGAAGCTAAGCTTTAACGTGTAATATTGATCTTTTTTTGCATGCGTTATACTTTACGATACCTCACACAAATGTGCCAGTAAATTTAAAATAATGACATAAATGTCTGGTCTTCTGGGCTCGAAATTCTTATACGTGGCTAGTCCTCAAAGTGTTCATTTTTAAACGCTCTGTTAAGAAATTCATCCCACTTTCTCACACGTAACATAATTCATCCTGCGTAAAAAGAAATTTACTTTGAAAGTAAAGTTTTTCGAACCACCATTTGCAATACTATCTCAAGGTTCAAATTAGCAGTTTCCAGAGAGTGCCAGAAAACAGGCATTATTGCACGTGCGCAGCTGCAGTGGTGTAGGAAGCCTTCCTGTTCGTATGTATAAAGCACTACGAGAGCTTACCTTATGCCATAAAGGAAACAGGACATCAGAGGATACTCCAAAATCATCGGAATTTAGTAAACCATACTAAAATGCATAATTTGACTTGAAGTGCTCATTGTTTTTTCCAGATTCACAATGAAGTAGGTCCTATCTGATATTAAGATTTTCGGTGTGGTTTGTGGGATGTAAATTTTCTTGGAGCACCAGTACTGTACTATCTCATATTTGGTTCTTTATTATGGCATAATGGCATACATGGCAGAGGATGAAAATGTGCACTTGAAATTCAGCGAACAGTTGGAACTACCCAATACTGTGGAACGAAACACTTTCAAATAAATTGATTGCCTTAGCGGAAAGATTAATAAAGCCAAATTTCTTTAGCAAACTGACAAAAATAACTTCATTGTTCTGCAAGGCGATTGATGCTCGACTGCTAATAACTTGGAAATAAAATCAGAAAACTTAGACTAACAATATATTTTGCCCTCCGTAATTATATGAATGTATTATAATTCGCTTGATAGCTCCCAGCCGCAGATATCCATTTTGTTTTCATTTGACGTCGGAGCTGTAAACAAAACTTAACGTAAACAGGAGTCAGGTAGAGACTAACCCCCTCCCTAGTACAACTCCGACAACTCTGCGCATGCGCCAATCTGGCAGCTAGGGCATGCGAGAAAATTTTTTATCGTTAGCATCTGGCTGTTTGTTGCTACTGCCGATAGAGCTAGTTTATTGTTACGACATATTAGTCTCTGCCCTAAGGCCTTTGAGTTATTTTTGCTGTTTGCAGATGCTTGTGCATGCACGGTGTTTCGTTGTTGTAAATGGCACATTTCCTTTGCCACTTAAGTTTTATTTTTTTCCCCCTCTTGGTTATATTTTATTGCTGCAGTATCATTCTCCAGTAGCAAGATACAGTAACATTCTCTGCTAGAGAATCATTTCTTACCAGTCAAAATTACAAAAATTTAACTGAAAGCTAAAACAATGAAAAATTCCCGGGATTCCGAAAAATTCCTAGGCTTTTCCCAGTTTTCTCCCGGATGAAAAAATGCCTGGGTTGTTCCCGGATTTCCCGGTTGTCCCGGGTCATATACACCAAGTTTCATGGAAAAATACATGAAATAATACGAATAAACAATGCTAAACACATTTTTTTTAGTGAGGCTGAAACTACACTCCTGGAAATTGAAATAAGAACACCGTGAATTCATTGTCCCAGGAAGGGGAAACTTTATTGACACATTCCTGGGGTCAGATACATCACATGATCACACTGACAGAACCACAGGCACATAGACACAGGCAACAGAGCATACACAATGTCGGCACTAGTACAGTGTATATCCACCTTTCGCAGCAATGCAGGCTGCTATTCTCCCATGGAGACGATCGTAGAGATGCTGGATGTAGTCCTGTGGAACGGCTTGCCATGCCATTTCCACCTGGCGCCTCAGTTGGACCAGCGTTCGTGCTGGACGTGCAGACCGCGTGAGACGACGCTTCATCCAGTCCCAAACATGCTCAATGGGGGACAGATCCGGAGATCTTGCTGGCCAGGGTAGTTGACTTACGCCTTCTAGAGCACGTTGGGTGGCACGGGATACATGCGGACGTGCATTGTCCTGTTGGAACAGCAAGTTCCCTTGCCGGTCTAGGAATGGTAGAACGATGGGTTCGATGACGGTTTGGATGTACCGTGCACTATTCAGTGTCCCCTCGACGATCACCAGTGGTGTACGGCCAGTGTAGGAGATCGCTCCCCACACCATGATGCCGGGTGTTGGCCCTGTGTGCCTCGGTCGTATGCAGTCCTGATTGTGGCGCTCACCTGCACGGCGCCAAACACGCATACGACCATCATTGGCACCAAGGCAGAAGCGACTCTCATCGCTGAAGACGACACGTCTCCATTCCTCCCTCCATTCATGCCTGTCGCGACACTACTGGAGGCGGGCTGCACGATGTTGGGGCGTGAGCAGAGGACGGCCTAACGGTGTGCGGGACCGTAGCCCAGCTTCATGGAGACGGTTGCGAATGGTCCTCGCCGATACCCCAGGAGCAACAGTGTCCCTAATTTGCTGGGAAGTGGCGGTGCGGTCCCCTACGGCACTGCGTAGGATCCTACGGTCTTGGCGTGCATCCGTGCGTCGCTGCGGTCCGGTCCCAGGTCGACGGACACGTGCACCTTCCGCCGACCACTGGCGACAACATCGATGTACTGTGGAGACCTCACGCCCCACGTGTTGAGCAATTCGGCGGTACGTCCACCCGGCCTCCCGCATGCCCACTATACGCCCTCGCCCAAAGTCCGTCAACTGCACATACGGTTCACGTTGACGCTGTCGCGGCATGCTACCAGTGTTAAAGACTGCGATGGAGCTCCATATGCCACGGCAAACTGGCTGACACTGACGGCGGCGGTGCACAAATGCTGCGCAGCTAGCGCCATTCGACGGCCAACACCGCGGTTCCTGGTGTGTCCGCTGTGCCGTGCGTGTGATCAATGCTTGTACAGCCCTCTCGCAGTGTCCGGAGCAAGTATGATGGGTCTGACACACCGGTGTCAATGTGTTCTTTTTTCCATTTCCAGGAGTGTATTATTCCAAATATTCCTACCATGTTTCCTGTTTCAAACAGAATTTCAATACATAATAGAGCAGTCCAAATAAATAGTTTTATGAATTACAGTTACAATAAATACAAGATAATCAGATGTTGTTATGTTAGTCAATAGTGTAGTAAGCTGACAGTACAATAAACGGAGTGGTTACAGGTTTCAAACATTATAATTACAGTATATCTGGTATCCCTTTTGTTACTTGATTGTTCATAAACGAAAAGCCCTAGCAGCAATTAAATGAATTGACAACACATGTTCCTACCAATGGATGAAAGTAATATTAGTGACCAAGCAGTCTGGTGTAAACGCCCCCCCCCCCCCCCCAAACCAACCAATCTGACACGAAATTGTTGAAAATTATGTTACGGAGCTCAAATTGCGAAACTGCTTATACGGGTCCTACTTACTGACACAATACTCCACATTAGCTTCAAAATCATACGAAAAATGAGAATCTTTACTTTGAACTCAAGACCATATCAATAACCAGGAATCATCTTTTGCAAAACCCCACAAAGTGGTTAATCATTGCTAGTCTTGGCATGATTCAATACTTCCACCCCTATTCTCATATTATCATACATACGACATTCTTCTTCCATGACCTTTAGAACTATTTTATGGGCACAAAATGTTTCTACTGTTGACAAAGCTGTCACTTCTTGAAGTTGGAAACTGAATCTTTGCTGTTACTTCTTTGCTGCACCATTTCTGTACTTTTCGACCCTCTGAACCAGAATTTTGAGTTACTTTTTATTTTCTTTAACACTGAAGCACATACAGGGTGACAATTATTGAACTACTAGGGTCTCCAAAAGAAATGCACACTATTTTTCTTTTTTAAATCCATCTTTTATTCTACATGTTTGAAAATTTTACAGTGTGCAGATACATCCTTTAGGAACAATATTTTCATTTCTCCACATAATTTCCATCCCTCTCAACTGCCTTACACCATCTTGGAACGAGTGCCTGTTTACTCGCACGGTAAAATTCTGGACCAACCTGTTGGAGCCACTGTTTGGCATCGTGCACAAGGGAGTCATCATCTTCTAACCTTGTTCCACGAAGAGAGTCTTTCAGTTTCCCAAAGAGATGATAGTCACATGGAGCCAAGTCAGGACTGTAAGGCAGGTGTTTCAGTGCTGTCTATCCGAGTTTTGTGATCGCTTCCATGGTTTTTTGACTGACATGTGGCCGTGCACTGTTGTGCAACAGCAAAACATCCTGCTTTTGCCGATGTGGTCGAACACGACTCAGTCCAGCTTGAAGTTTCTTCAGTGTCATCACATATTCATCAGAATTTATGGTGGTTCCACTTGGTATGATGTCCACAAGCAAGAGTCCTTCGGAATTGAAAAACACTGTAGCCATAACTTTTCCAGCAGAAGGTGTGGTTTTCAATTTGTTTTCCTTGGGTGAATTTGCATGATGCCACTCCACTGATTGTCTCTGCACCTCCGGTGAAAAACGATGGAGGCATGTTTCATCAACTGTCACAATTCTTCCAAGAAATTCATCTCCACCAACCTTGTACTGTCTCAAAAGTTCGCTGCATACCGTTTTTCTTGTTTCTTTGTGAGCCACTGTCAACATCCTGGGAACCCACCTGACAGAAACCTTTCTTAACGTCAACACCTTCAGTATTCTGCAAACACTTCCTTCCCCTATCCTAACGTAGCATGACAATTAGTTCAGTATGATGCGTCTGTCAGCAGTCACCAATTCGTTAACTCTCTGCACATTGTCTGGAGTGTGTGCAGTACGAGGCCTGCCGCTGCGAGGATAATCCTCAATATTACCTTGCCCGCTTTCATCACGTAACCTGCTTGCCAACTGACTAACTGTACTGCGATCGACAGCAGCATCTCCATACACCTTTTTCAACCTCTTGACAGCACGTTGCTTCTGATGAACGTCAAGTGTAGCAGCCATCTTGAAGACAAGCTGTGACAGTGCCATTCACAGGAACATGTTAAAATAAGTTTGAAAACAAGTTTTACACACTATAAAACTTTCACACATCCAGAATGAAAACTGTATTTTTACTAAAATAGTGTGTAATTTTTTTTTGGAGTGACCCTCGTATATGAAAAAAAAAATGTACATTAGTTACAAACTACAGCACATACAGAAATTATCCAACATGTAAACATCACTACAGATATTCGGATTTAGGTGATGACATGTTCGATATGCCTACCATCCTTAGCAACGATGTGGCAAAGACGAATAGCAAAATTCTGCATGAGCTGCTGAAATGTCGGAACATCGATCATCGATGCTACTGATGACCTCCTAAATTGTCATTTTCAGATCAGCAATGGTTTTGGGGTTACTGCTGTACATCTTCTCTTTAATATAGCCCCACAAAATGAGTCGCATGTGTTCAGATCTGGAAAATATAGTGGCCCATGCCAGTGGCCTCTGGGTACCTCAGAGCCAAACTGCGGTCTCCAAAGTACTTCTCCTGGACATCAAACACACTCCTGCTTCGATGGGGTCAAGCTCTATCTTGCATGAACCACTCCTTCTCACAATCAGGGTCACTTTGGATAATGAGGATGAAATCATCTTCCAAAACCTTCACATACCATTTGGCAGTAACCATACCATCAAGGAATAATGCACCGATTATTCCGTGACTGGACATTACACAACATACAGCCACCTGTTGAGGATGATGAGACTTCTTGATCATGAAATGCAGATTCTCAGTCCCTCAAATGCGCCAAGCCTGACATATTAACATGCAAATGGTCGACAACAAAAAGGCGCACGCACATGTGCATACTAATTCCCATCATGCCGCATGGTCAACTGTGCAGTTTGAATGTTCGAACACAAACCATTCAGAAGTTATGACGATTTTATTTCATACAGTTCAATAATTGTCACCTTGTTCAACTCCATTTTACTAGTCCCTATCTTCAGCCAATAAATGATTTAAATATAAACACAAATATAAAAAAATAAACATTAGAAATGCAATCAATTGTTAAATGTGTGTCCACCACCCCTTTATTAGATGTTTCTGTTTCAGCAGCTAGTGAGTGAAAACTCTTCTGCAAACGCTGATACTAAATACATTTATATCTATTTTCAGTAGAATTATTCTGGCTGTGTGGCTGAGTCTCAGTGTCCTGTAAATATTGATGTTTCAACTGCTACAAGTAGTTGTTCTAAAGTTTTAATTATTACTGCAGACAAATGAAGTTTCATAACTAATTTTGTTTGCAAGTAAATGTCTGCAGTCCTGGTAAACCTTGAAATCCCCACACCAGAGTGCTGCAGCACACTGCTAGATAAGCCACAAACAAAATGGTGCAGCCCACTGATAAATTGTAATATAATACAAAAATTTACTTTCTGCAGCACAGAAAATGATGCACCTGTGTCAAGGCAACCCAGATGATTTCTTTAGAGGCAACATTTCCACCGCTGCTTAAACACAACTGCTGTACAATATTTCACTTCATTAATGGGCTGTGCCATTTTGTTTATGCTCCTCTAGCAGGGTGCTATTGTACTGTGGTGTGGGGTCTCAATGTGTCCAGGACCACTCTAAAATAAATAAATAAAAACCAAAAAAATTACAAAGCTTTATTTTTTTAAGGTGACAAACTTTATGACTACCTTTTATAGTAGGTGCCTTTTGTCATCAGAGTGTACACTTGTGCGTGAGTGTGCATACTTATTGCTTCTAAATCATTCCACTGCAACATGAAGTAGGTTCATGGAATCCCATATGATGACTAAATGTTGTACTCAGAATTTTATGGTTTCATCAGGTAAAAATCGAAATCATTCTCTTAAGAAAAATGTGACATGTCAAGCCCAAAGACCAAACTGCATAATGTGATAATTTACAGTATTTTCAAACTTAATATAACTCACACACATTATCCATAACCTTAAATACCTGCATTAATCTGTGTTTCACAACTACCAGCACAAATTTTCCACACTGTTCGCCAAAGTTAGTGCTATCATCAGTTATGGCAGGACTGAAGATTACAGTTTAATGTCTCATGAAGGCCAAGATCATTAGATCCACAATGGAAGGAAACTGGCCATGTCCTTTTCAAAAGAACTGTCCTAGCATTTACCTTAAGCAACTTGAGGTAACCATAAAAACCCTAAAACTGGATGGCTGAATAGGGATTTGAATTTTTACCTCTCAAATTAGAGTCCAATGTCTCACCACTAGGCCATCTTCTTCAGAATATTGTCACTTACCAACTATTTTCATGAATAATAGTGTTCATGCGTAAAGATGTCCTGTAAGTTTATTTTTATCAGTACCAAATGTTTGTTGTGGAAGTTTCCCCCATTTAATATGTGATGGAATTTCCCGGGCATACACCATGAAGTACGGGAAAACAGTTTTAATCCGCAAGAGGGGAACATTAAACTCTCCAAATTTCTTGTATTGTTCACATGGAAGAGGGCGTCTTAAAAATAATTCTGGTTTGTTACATTACCAAGGAACTGGCTAATTGTGTAAAAAATGTACACTACACAAGTGATAAGGTTACAGGTGTGTGTGTGTCTCAACTTCAGAACATGATGGCCGAAACATAGAGGGAACATTCAACACTATATAGAAAGGAATGGATGAGAATCAAGGATGCTGCAGATTAGTAGTGAGCAATTGGAATGCCATTGTGGGAGGAGGGAAGGAGGGATTCATAGTAGGCAGTTATGGTCTTGGCAGGAGGAACAACAGAAATGAACGGCCTATTGACTTCTGTAGGTAAAGGCAACTGGTAATGATGACAAATGCATGGTTCAAAAACCATAGGAGGAGGCTCTACAACTGGGAATCACATGGGAATAAATATAAAAACCATACTGATTTTATGCTGGTGGAAGAAAGGTACAAAAATGAAATCAATGAAGTGCACACATTATGCAGTGCAGACATTAATACCAACCACAATTTGCTTATGGCAGATATAGAAATAAAAATGAAAGAACTGAAGAAGACTGCCATGGTGAAAAAGTGGGACCTACAGAAGATAAGATCTGGGAGAGAAAGCATTACGGATATGTTATCGATTGAACTTACGTAATGCATTACAAGACAAAGAAACCCCTGACAATATCAAATAGTATTGAAATATTTTGAAAGAAGGAATCATAGAAGCAGGGCAGAAAAGAATAGGATATGTGAACAGGAGAAGTGCAAAAAAGCCATGGATTCCACAGGAAATGATTTCAAAAATAGAGGATAGAAGAAAATTAAAAAAATAAAAACAACTAAGATGCACAAAAAAAGCAATGAAGCCTGAATGATGAACTTTGTAGAGATACAGAACAAGCTAGGAAAAACGACTAAAAGAGGAGTGTGACTGAACTGAAGTACTGAAAAGGAAGGGAAGATAGGATTCACTGTATGACAGAATGAAGCCTACAACATGGGATCAAAACAAACCAGGAGATGCTACTATACAAATTCCCAGTAAAAACGAAAATGTAGTGTACAAAGATCATGATGACATCCCATACAAATGGCAAGACTATTAAAAGAACTATATGATGCCGATCACAAACCAAAAAATCTGGAACCTGAATCTGCGTTCAGTGTAAATGATGATGAGAAAGGACCAACAATCATAACAGAAGTGAAGAATATAATGACTGCAATGAAAAACAGGAAGGCAGTAGGTACAGATAAAATACCAGAAAAAATACTAAAATTTTTGAACCAACAAGGTTTAAGAGAAATATCAAGGTTACGTAACAAGCTATAAGAGAGGGGTGAATGGCCAGAGAACTTTCTGACAACAGTAATGATGCCAATACCAAAGAAACAGGGAACCAAGAAATGCAGTGAGCACAGGATAATTAGCTTCATCTCACATGCAATGAAAATTATGTTAAGAATCATTAGTAAGAGACAGGAAAAGGTAATGGAAGGGTGTCTGGCTGAATAACAATTTAGTTTTACCAACAGGTATAAAGAATTTCAGGATATAATGGATACCACTGAAGCTAAAGGAAGGATTTATGGAATGAAAATAAATTCAAAGAAAACAAAAGTAATGGCACTGGGAGGAAATAAAAAGGTAAAGATAATGCTGAATGGAGAAGTATTAGAACATGTGCAAAGCTTTAAATATCTCGGAAGCAGGAAAGAAACGGACTGGAAGAGCAACATGGGAATTAAAATCAGAATAGCAATGGCGAAAGACTCATTTCATAACAAAAGGAGAATTTTCTTGCAGCAATGTGGACAAAAATGTACAGAAAAGGTTATTATAATGTTTTGTACAGAGTGTCTTGTATGGTGCTGAAATGTGAACACAGAGCAAGCAAGATAGAGCAAAGCTGGAGGCTTTTGAAATGTGGACATGGCAAAGGATGGAAAGAATAAGTTGGATGGGTAGAATGATAAATGGAGAGTTACTGAGAAGTGTGAAAGAGCAAAGACAATTAGTACATGTAATAAAAAGAAGGAAACAAAGCTGGACTGGACATATATTAAGAATAAAGGAGGAGCTTATAAAAAAAGTTTTAGAAGGAGATGTGGAAGGAATGAGGGGGTGACAGAGGAAGAGAGTTCAGATCCATGTGATGGACAGCAGCACATACACTGTCATTAAGAAGGAAGCAATGGATCGCATGGAATGGAGACACAAAGGACCTAATATAGCTTTGAATTTCTACCTTGTTCCTCCAAGACTATCACTACGAATTTTGTTCAAACAAATTTTTGTTTGATAAACATCTTAAATGTTTGAAACCTGAAATTATAAACCACAAACACTGAATACATAAATAGTAAATACTGGTCATACCTCTGCAGACTGAACAACAGCCCGCCACCTGCCAAGGTGCTCACTCCATGCCTCTGTTCGTGACAGATGGGCCTCCAGCTGCCGTTTCTCTCCCTGTAAGCTCTCTACTTCAGATTCCAGAGTAGCCAGCACTTTTGATTCAGGTTTCAGAGATGATCGCAAAGCTTCCAGCGCCTGAAAATTTCATTATGACACTATAATCACAATTCCTTTCAGTTATGAATTAAATCAAGTATAAGTGGATGATAAAGTCAATGTAAAAACCTGAGTTGGCTTATGGTTAACTCACTTTCTGAACAATATATCCCCCCATTTCTCTGCCATCCTCACTTATGCCTAGTTTCCAGAGACTATGAGACCTATACCCAAACCATTTGTTAAGAAATACACTGTTCTTAAGCAGATCTTAAGACTTTTAATTTTTTTCTTACTTTTTTTCTTACTCTCATATTACAGATAAAAAGTGCAATGAATCTATAACCACATAACACGTAAGAAAATCATGTTTCAAAACAAATTTATTTTTGTAAAAACGAGACACTAACCACGAGACACGTTAAAGATTGGATAAAAGTTCACTTGTCAGAGTAAATATCAGCTGCAATTCCATTCTTACTCTACAGAAAGTGTGAAATTATGTGCTGGCAATGGACTTGCACATATTTGTAAGCATTTAAGAGGCAACGGAGTTGCAGAAAGTTATGGTGCTACAGAGAACAGAATACCAAACCAGGCAGTATTTCCTAATGAAATACTCAAAAAGTGAATTGAGAGCCAAATCATAACCAAAGTAGTCTCCAAAAAGTCATATCCCAAAAAAATAATCCAAGGTCAAATAAACAAATGAGACTGGCTTCATAAATAAGTGCTTGGTGCCATACACAAACATTGCAGTGATTTCAAACAATACCAGAGCAGCCTTTTTATTGTCTTGCACAACACACGCCCCATCTACTATATTATATTGCATGCTGCATATGAGACCATTTGATGGTCATTGTCTTAGCGTCTCTTATTTCATTCAACATTGTATGACATTAAAGTACTACAGAAACACAGAAGATGTGGATAGTTTCAGACTGCACTCTCCTCAATCTCAAAAGAAGGTTGAGACAGCAGGAGAAAAGTGGAGGCAAACTGAGGTTTTAAAGAACACTACAACAAAAGCCAGCAGGGAAAGAAGAGATATAAATTACAAAGGGAATGCAATAATCTCTCAGATGCTTTTCTGAATAAATTTTGGTTCAGGTGAAATTTATCAGCACACAATCTAAAGACTGCAAATTTATTGTCATTACAAGAGACGTCACAAAACTTTTCACTGCCATCTTGTTCTGAAAATAAGGGTGGAGGTGATAGTTTTGGATCTAAGCTCAGACAGTGACATCATGTTAGTCAGCTATTTGTCACACTCTCCACAGGTGTTCAGTTTGACAGTGATGCATTTTGGCAATGACGCTAAGGCAGAACATGGCTAGCTTGTGACTTTTATTGCACATATTAATGCAATAGAAAACTACAGAAAATGTCATTTCATGACTGCTTCACAGATTGCACCATATTGATCCTTCCCACCAACACTAGCTTTTCTGAACTGTGCAGTTCGGATCTCTCCCTGCAGTATGTCCTATGTTCCTGTAACCTTTTCGTTACCCGTTTGTTACCAGACTGGAGTAGGGGACATGTCTTGCATCTAGGTCTATTACAGGGATATGAGCCATGAGGTAAGGGTTTGGGAGCGGAGGTTGTATAGTGATGGATGAGTATATTGTGTAGGTTTGGTGGAAGGCAGAATACCACTGTGGGAGGGGTGGAAAGGATAGTGGGTAGGACATTTCTCATTTCAGGGTACAACAGACGTAGACAAAACCCAGAGGTAGTCGAAACACGGTTGCTCCAGCCCTGGGTGGTACTGAGTTACTCTGTGGCCAGATGGTGAGACTTGGGGAGGTGGTGGAAGACAGGAAAGATAAGGCACGGGAGATTTGTTTTTGTACAACGTTGGTAGGATAATTACGGTCTGTGAAGGCTTCAGTTAGACACTCGGTATATTTCGAGAGGGACCACTTGTCACTGCAAACGCAACGAGCACAGGTGGCTAGGTTGTATGGAAGGGACTTCTTGGTATGGATCAGGTGGCAGTTGTCAAAGTGGAGGTATTGTTGGTGGTCAGTAGGTTTGATATGCACAGAGGTACTGTTGTAGCCATCTCTGAAGTGGAGGTAAACATCTAGGAAGATGGCTTGTTGGGTTGAGTATGACCAGGTGAAGCAAATGGAGGAGAAGCTGTTGAGGTTCTGGAGGAATGTGGATGGGTGCTCACCCTTGATCCAGATCGCAAAAATGTCCTCAATAAATCTGAACCAGGTGAGGGGTTTAGAATTCTGGGTGTTTAGGAAGAATTCCTCTAGATGGCCCATGAATAGGTTGGCCTAGGACAGTGCCCATAGGCTTCAAGGTGTTGCCTACAAGCAAATCAGGCGAACAGCTATGGGCACCGGCATGGCACCATACCACATTTGGAACTGATTAAAAATAACATTTGCCTGGACGTTTCTAAGAATGTCTTTGTTGTCACTAATTCAAACTGTATTTGATGGCTGCTACCTACACTACAAAATCGCAAATGCTCACCACCACTCACTACTGTTTTTCCAACCCACAAATAATTTTAAATTGGTTTGGCCTCCTAAGGACCACATGAAATAACTTATGTATTCTTTCTTTTTTCCTTTCTTTCTTTCCAGTAATTTTTCATACTTCCCCTTTGTTTTTCTCTTCTTTCTTCTGTCCGTATTGCACCTGTCTTTTCCTTTGTTTTCTCCTGGAAGCCCTTGAAACCTTTTACTTTTGCTCTGAATCTTTCTTTCTCCTATTTCTTCCTCCATTATTTCCATTTCTCTCAGATCTACTTTCACTTCTTTTAACCAGGCCACTGGTGTTTCGGGTTTTCTGTCAAAGAAGTTAAAAATTCTTTTTGTTATCCTGTTTTCATCTAGCCTTTTTAGGTGTCCAAGGAATATTATTATTTCTTTCCTTTGTCAGACATTATGTCTGGTTAAAAATGGAAAGTGACGCGGACCTTGATCAAGCGTGAGTCCCTTTTAACGGTACGGTATATGTTACATTGCATTTAGGAACTTTCAGGTAATTGAACATGTATCAATAATTACAGATTTCTGTAGTCTTGTATATACGTTTGGATGTAGCTGTATTGTGTTGATGTACTGATGGATATTGTGTGGTATGACTCCTGTAGTTGATAGTATAATTGGTATAATGTCAACTTTATTCTGATGCCACATGTCCTTGACTTCCTCAGCCAGTTGGATGTATTTTTCAATTTTTTCTCCTGTTTTCTTCTGTATATTTGTCGTATGGGGTATAGATATTTCGATTAGTTGTGTTAATTTCTTCTTTTTATTGGCGAGTATGATGTCAGGTTGGTTATGTGGTGTTGTTTTATCTGTTATAATGGTTCTGTTCCAGTATAATTTGTATTCATCATTCTCCAGTACATGTTGTGGTGCATACTTGTATGTGGGAACGTGTTGTTTTATAAGTTTATGTTGTATGGCAAGTTGTTGATGTATTATTTTTGCTACATTGTCATGTCTTCTGGTGTATTCTGTATTTGCTAGTATTGTACATCCGCTTGTGATGTGATCTACTGTTTCTATTTGTTGTTTGCGAAGTCTACATTTATCTGTTGTGTTATTGGAATCTTTAATAATATGCTTGCTGTAATACCTGGTGTTTATTGTTTGATCCTGAATTGCAATCATGAATCCTCCCATCTCACTGTATATATTGCCTTTTCTTAGCCATGTGTTGGATGCGTCTTGATCGATGTGTGGCTGTGTTAGATGATACGGGTGCTGCCATGTAGTGTTTTCTTTTTCCAATTTACTTTCTTCGTATCTGTTGATGTTATGTGATCTAAAGGGTTGTAGAAGTGGTTATGAAATTGCAAGGGTGTAGCTGATGTATTTATATGAGTGATTGCTTTGTGTATTTTGCTAGTTTCTGCTCGTTCTATAAAGAATTTTCTTAAATTGTCTACCTGTCCATAATGTACATTTTTTATGTCGATAAATTCCCTTCCTCCTTCCTTTCTGCTTAATGTGAATCTTTCTGTTGCTCAATGTATGTGACGTATTCTATATTTGTGGCACTGTGATCGTGTAAGTGTATTGAGGGCTTCTAGGTCTGTGTTACTCCATTTCACTACTCCAAATGAGTAGGTCAATATTGGTATAGCATAAGTATTTATAGCTTTTGTCTTGTTTCTTGCTGTCAATTCTGTTTTCAGTATTTTTGTTAGACTTTGTCTATATTTTTCTTTTAGTTCTTCTTTAATATTTGTATTATCTATTCCTATTTTTTGTCTGTATCCTAGATATTTATAGGCATCTGTTTTTTCCATCGCTTCTATGCAGTCGCTGTGGTTATCCAATATGTAATCTTCTTGTTTAGTGTGTTTTCCCTTGACTATGCTATTTTTCTTACGTTTGTCTGTTCCAAAAGCCATATTTATATCACTGCTGAATACTTCTGTTATCTTTAGTAATTGGTTGAGTTTTTGATTTGTTGCTGCCAGTAGATTTAGATCATCCATGTATAGCAACCATGTGATTTTGTGTGGGTATGTTCCAGTAATATTATATCCATAATTTGTACTATTTAGCATGTTGGATAGTGGGTTCAGGGCAAGGCAGAACCAGAAAGGGCTTAATGAGTCTCCTTGGTATATTCCACACTTAATCTATATTGGCTGTGATGTGATATTATTTGAAATTGTTTGGATATTAAGTGTGGTTTTCCAATTTTTCATTACTATGTTTAGGAACTGTTTTAATTTAGGATCTACCTTGTATATTTCCAATATCTGTAGTAACCATGAGTGGGGTACACTATCAAAAGCTTTTTGGTAATCAATGTATGCGTAGTACAGCAACCTTTGTTTAGTTTTAGCTTGACATATCACCTCTATATCTACTATCAGTTTCTCTTTACATCCTCATGCTCCTTTGCAGCAGCCTTTTTGTTCTTCATTTACAATTTTGTTCTGTGTTGTATGTCATTAATTTCTGCGTAATGACTGAAGTTAATATTTTGTATATTGTTGGTAGGCATTTTATGGGGCGATATTTTGCTGGGTTTGCTGTGTCTACTTGATCTTTAGGTTTCAAATAAGTTATTCCTTGTGTAAGTGTATCAGGGACTGTGTATGGGTCTGCAATGTAATTGTTAAATAATTTAGTTAGAAGTGAATGTGTTGAAGTGAACTTCTTTAGCCAGAAATTTGCTATTTTATCATTTCCAGGGGCTTTCCAATTGTGCGTAGAATTAATTGCTCGGGTGACTTCATGTTGCAAAATTATCACTTCAGGCGTTTGTGGTATCATCTTGTATGAGTCTGTTTCTGCTTGCATCCACCGTGCACGTCTGTTATGTTGTACCGGGTTTGACTATATGTTGCTCCAGAAGTGTTCCATGTCTGTTATGTTTGGTGGATTGTCTATTTTATTGTGTGTGTTATCTATTGTCTGGTAAAATTTCTTTTGGTTTGTGTTGAACGTTTGGTTTTGTTTCCTTCTATTTTCACTTTTTTTGTATCTTCTAAGTCGTTTGGCCAATGCTTGTAATTTCTGCTTCTTTTCATCTAATTGCTCTATTGCTTCTTGTTGTGAGATTTTCCCTAACCTTTTTTGTTTTTTGTCTGATATTTCATTTCTTATAAATTGTGTTAGCTGCCCAATGTCTTTTCTCAGTTTTTCTATTCTGATCTGTAGCCTGTGTTGCCATGCTGGTTTTGTGGGTTTCTTCTGTGTGTTGGTTAGTTCTGATCTCTGCCTAGTGTGTATATTTAGTGTAGTGAGTGCTCCTACATAAACAAGTAGTTGTAACTCTTCCATAGTTGTATTTTCATTTCTTTTGTTGTGTATGATTGTGTTGATAGTTGTTATTGTTGTTTCGACTTGTGGGTTATCTGGTGGTCTACGCAAAAATGGTCTAATGTCTGTATTTGTGTCTTTGTATTCTATATATGTCAACTGAAATTTTTCTTCTACATCTAACATGTGTGTCACTTCATGTTCTATTTGTGCTTGTTCTGGTGGCTGTCTTAAGATTTCGTTTTCCTCTGATTGTTTAATTGATGCGTGTTGTTCTTTGTTTGTTTGCTCTGGGATGTTTGAGTCCATTACTGTATTTTCTTCTTCTTCGTCTTCTGATTACACATTATTTTGTTCCAGTATGTGTTGTACTTTTTGTTTGATGTTTTCTAATTCTGACTGGGGTATCCTGTTATTTTTTTATTATTACACGGATCTGATCAGCTAGCCATTGTTCTGTTAAAAATTTTAGTTCTGGGTATCTGGCAATAAATGTTGTGTATACTTGTGATCTGTATCCAGTTGTGTTGGTTCCTAAGTTTGTTGCTTCGTAATAACAGAACATGAGGTGTCGGTTAACTTCATCTGACAATATCATCCTCTGTCTTTGTTTTCCTTCTAGAGTGGTTGCAGGAAGCATATCCTGCAAAACACCTCTATTTGGATTTAAATCATTTGCTGCGTGGCTAGCTGTGCTGTTACCACTGTGGACGGGCATAGGGTTCAAGCGTCGTCCCCAACCATGACAGCGCTTCTCCGAGGCTTCATTAGTTCTGTCCTGAACCAACTAATCACACTAAGATGGGGGTTAGCCTTATTAGTGGTTGTTATTGTTGTTATTGTTATTATTATTATTATTATCATTATTTTTATTATTATTATCATCAATTAAATCACTCAAGGGAGTCTGATGTTCATCTTATGAGGCACTTGCAGAGTTTACCAACTGTCAGCCGCAGCAGTAGTCAGCCCCAGCAGTAGAACACGATGGCAGTATGTATTAAGTTAAAAATGAAAAAATTCCAATTGATTGTTTCTATGTAACTTTTAGTGTTTTCTATTCAGAATCACAAAGCCTACATGTAACTAAAATTTACAACACCACACAAAAACATCCATATATACACAAAAGTAAGTACAAGTAGCCAACAGCCTTGACTTGAATAGACCGGTCCAAGTCAGATCACCAAATTTAAGCAACACTGGGTACTGCCACTATTTGGACAGGTAACTGCCTGAGTGCACCACACACTGTTTGCTGTCTTCCATTTGAATATACAGCAAACCTTCTATCATCATCATCATAATAATCATCCAACAAAGACATGACAACACACTACATACACACTCCATTACAGTCACCCATACTTCCCAGGTACACCAAAATACACAACCCGAACACTTCGCAAAATAAAAATACCAGTGTGCACAAAGGATAGGAAATACGTTTCCAATTAGGTGGCTGAACCTGCCCTTAGTGGTCCCCCGGAAGCTATAACATATGACTATTTTTTAAATAAGTACAAGCGAGAATGTTTCTTTATCTTTTGTTAGCTGAAGTGCCACTTAATGGGAAACACAAGACATTAAGGTCACTGGATATGTACACATACAGATATACTGCATACCATAAGAAAAGCACAATATATCACATTTCACAATACTTAATTAATTACATCAGTTGATAAAACATAACAACACATGCTCAGAGAAATTCAGTATGACTACAGATACACAACATAGGGGGAAAATCAGATGACCACTTTACATTTTACAGAACAACTTCAAAAACATTCTCACATACTTGCATTTTGTTGTTCAATTTCTGTTGTATTTCATCTATCTTTTTCCGCGCATAGCTGGACTGGTCAGCAATCTCTAATGTGCCACTGTCCATGCTGTCTGTCACATCGCTTGTATCATCTGAATCGAGAAGTGAGGCTGAAACATGCATTTAATTACCTATATGCAAAAGTATGTCTTATGCAGCATGTAGCAGACCTACTTTCTATGAAGTACTTGACATACAGAGATTAGGGAAAACAAATATGAGACATTTGCAACCACATGTCGTATTATCTTTCCATTGTGAGTTTACTAGGCTTTACTAGGCTCAGGATGTGCACCTGAGGTAGAAACAAAGATGTAGCCCATTATTCTTCCTAAATGCTGTATGCGGAAAACTGCATAACTCACACCTACACCGGAAATTAATCACATTTTTGAAGCAAGAAAGATGTCTTACTTTCTCAGCAACATACTTTCTGAACTGATAAAAAGGCATACACCAACAGTCTTGAAATACTTTCAAAAAGTGAGGCATTTGCACCAAAACAACACTAAAATAAATAAGTACTGACTGCTGAATAAGATGATTAGTTTCACTAAAAATTCTGATGTCACCATAATTTAGTACAAAAGGTTTTACTCAATTTTCAAGATTGAAGATAGAGTACACCAATACATTTCTAGGCTTAACACTAAACAATAGGTTCCTGTAAGGTATTGTTTTCACCTCACAGCTACTCAGTCTGTAAGCAATAAAGGAATGACTAGGGTTAATGTCCCAATGATGATGGATGGGTACAGCTAGAGGACATGTTGAGATGGAACGTGTATGGGTAGGAAATTTTCCAAAGGAGTTATCACAACATTTGCCTTAATCAATCTACAGGAATGACAGATAATCTTAAGTCTAGATGGCTGGAGAAAGATTTGAGCCCAGTTCCTCCTGACTGCATGTCCAGATTCTTAATTACTCTGCTATGATTCTCAGTCAACATGTAAACTAACCTGTAAACCAAAGCCAAATAGTTCTTTCAGACTTTGTACAGTCAATGACTGGGCAGTCATTGGCCAACAGAAATGCTTTAGGATAGAAGAGAAGATTATGACAAAGACTCCATAAAAAGTTATTATGTGCAACATCAAAGATCTGATTGAAATTAACCCCTTCAAACCAGGAATTAACTACAATCGATTTGACACCATATTAATCCCAAACAATGTCAATCTTCGAGTGTTTCAGGAATGTCCTGCTATTCATCCTTTATTCTTTCCCTGCATCTTATGCAGCTGATCACGTGGAATGTTTCCCTCTATTATATGAATAAATAAAGTGATTTAATTAATTTTGTTTGTTTGTTTGTCTGTCTGTAGATACTTGTCTGCAGCCCTGGACATATTGCAAGCCCCATTCCACAATGCCGCAACACTGTAGCACACTGTGCCAAAACAAAATGGCCCAGCCCATTAATAAAGTGGAGTACCATGCAATAATTTGTTTTCAGCAGCAGTAGAAGTGTTGCAGCTGTGTCAGGCCAATCTAGGTGCCTAAGGAACTCATCTGGATTGGCCTCTCACACCTGCTACATTTCAACTGCTGCTAAAAATGAGTAATCACACAGTACTCCATGTTTTCAATGGAGTGCACCACCTTGTTTTGGCTCCTCCGGCAGCATGCTAAGGTACAGTGGCATTGTGGGATAGCAATGCGTACTGGGAGTGCAGATGTGTAACTGTAAGCAAACAATATATATCTGCTTATGTCTGTATATGTGTGGATGGATGTGTGTGTGTGTGTGTGTGTGTGTGTGTGTGTGTGTGTGTGCGCGCGCGAGTGTATACCTGTCCTTTTTTCCCCCTAAGGTAAGTCTTTCCGCTCCCGGGATTGGAATGACTCCTTACCCTCTCCCTTAAAACCCACATCCTTTCGTCTTTCCCTCTCCTTCCCTCTTTCCTGATGAGGCAACAGTTTGTTGCGAAAGCTTGAATTTTGTGTGTATGTTTGTGTTTGTTTGTGTGTCTGTCGACCTGCCAGCACTTTCATTTGGTAAGTCACATCATCTTTGTTTTTATTTTTAACACAAACACGCACACAAATTTATTTCAAGCTTTCGCAACCCATGATTGCTTCATCAGGAAAGAGGGAAGGAGAGGGAAAGACAAAAGGATGTGGGTTTTAAGGGAGAGGGTAAGGAGTCATTCCAATCCCGGGAGCGGAAAGACTTACCTTGGGGGGAAAAAGGGACAGGTAGACAAACACACACACACACACACACACACACATATCCATCAGCACATAACAGACACGCAGACATATGTAAAGGCCTTTACATATGTCTGCTTGTGTCTGGATGTGTGCGGATGGATATATGTGTGTGTGTGTGTGTGTGTGTGTGTGTGTGTGTGTGTGTGTGTGTGTGTGTGGGGGGGCGCGCGCGCGCGTGTATACCTGTCCCTTTTTCCCCCCTAAGGTAAGTCTTTCCGCTCCTCGGATTGGAATGACTCCTTACCCTCTCCCTTAAAACCCACATCCTTTCGTCTTTCCCTCTCCTTCCCTCTTTCCTGATGAAGCAACCATGGGTTGCGAAAGCTTGAAATTTGTGTGTGTGTGTTAACAGAGGGAAACATTCCACGTGGGAAAAATATATCTAAAAACAAAGATGATGTGACTTACCAAACGAAAGCGCTCGCATGTCTATAGACACACAAACAAACACAAACACAATTTTGTTTGTATGTTTGTGTTTGTTTGTGTGTCTATCGACATGCCAGCACTTTCGTTTGGTAAGTCACATCATCTTTGTTTATATATATGAGGTGATAAAACTTTATGATTACTGCTCTTCAACACTATTTTCTCTTGCGACAGCTCCATTGTCCACACAAACAGTGAAAGCAGATTCTCTCTGTGCTGTTCACACCAAGGTGACTTGTTAAAAAACTGACTATCAGTGGAAAATGACGAAGCACCCACAAAAGCAAACTGAATCTGACTGCATGGCATCTACTTCCCTTCCATCTACAATTCAGAGAATGATCTGTTCACTGTACATGTTTGTTTGTGTTCTCTCTGGTGTAAACCAGGTTTAAGACCACCAGATAGAATACTAACCTCTAATTAACTGTTTAGAAAATTGATTAATATCAGCTAGAGGACACTGCCAGCTAATTTTAACATCAGTAGTCTAATACTATGTTACTTGATCACCAGAAAATGCCTGTTCAACATGTAATCAACTGTATCTCCACAGAGAAACAGTTTCATTTGCCAATGGAACTGTACTGACACATTGTTTAACGTCATATTAGTCGACAGCATTGCATCATTAGCACTACCACTGCCAGATAACTTGCCCCTCCATCAGGGCAGTGTGTGGGTGTGGCTTACACAAGGCAAAGCCAGAGTGTAACGAAGCAGGGTTGCCCACTGCTATCCTGTTTTGGTTTTACACTCCTTCAGTAACTTAGTTAAGCAATGAACTTTTATTTTTTTCATTTTCATTACTCAGATTCCGACTACAGATTCTGTGGCCTCCAGCCTCATAGTACAGAATTCAGAAACAGTTTAAATTAAGTTCTCCTAGTAAAATCTATTATTTCAGTACATTCTAATGTCTATTCTGAAAGTAATGAGATAATCAGTTTTATTGGAAATGCATACTATTAAAAGTTATGAACAATGATGTATATTGTGCAATACATACTAAGTAAAATTCGAGTGAGCAAATAGATCAAATTCAACTATAAGACTGCATCCAAAAGAAAGCCTAAATTTTACTGATTCCAGCAAAGTATTTAAATTAACCTAAAGTCTATTAGTTAAATAGATATTAAGACTTAAAATCTGTAGCCTGTATGACTTTCAGTGCCAATTGTGACCAAACTTCCAAATTCTGAGATCTGTTTTGATACTTTTGCTACCTTTATTTTTCTACGTAAAATAACTCCAGTCTCAACTTTGTAAGTGCATTAATTAAGAATTAAGTAAATTTGAATATGTAAAAATTATTGTTCAAAAGGGCTGCCGTGGTTATAAGTCGGGAATTCCCAAGGCGGATGCATAAGTTAGTTCCGCGTATTTAAATTGATACAGCTCACTCATGTTATTTAAATAATAAAACCCAATAGTTGACTTCAAAACCAATTAGAAAGGATCATTTTAACCCTGGGAAATTATAAACTATAATATATTAACAGAAATAGTCAAATATTCAAGCGCTCGTCTATATAAGGTACGAGCTGGTGCAGTTCTCAGTTAGTTCTCGGTCAGATTCTCTTGGAGCAGAAGTGCGGCAAGTTGGTTAATTTTTTCGGTAATTGTAATTGTGAACTTTTTTAAAGGCTGGAAGTTTTTGACCTACCTATTGTGACGATTAAGTGTAAGAGGCCTGGTCACATGAATATTGTGCGTGCGAGTGATAACAAATAAATCGCACTGTGGCTGGCATAAATGTTCAACAATGAATACGATCTTGACTTTTGATTTTGGAAAACTTCACCGAAGATCCTGGCTTCTTAATTTCAGTGTGATTTAGGTGAGACGGACGCAGCTACCGGGAAGACAATATTGAATAAACAAAGCAACGTAGGTCGAGAACACTGCGCACTATCTACTGGGTGAGGAAATGTTTCAATACCGGTACATCCGGTTGTGACGTGAACTTTAAGTGGCACTAATAGACAAGGACGTGTCCTGGCACGTTACATGTGGTGCCCCGGGTGAGGAAAATGCCCGGCACGTTACAAGAGGAGCAAGTACTTCAGCAGTATTCCACAGATGATGCAAGCAGTGGCACACAATCAGGCGGAGGGATGACATCACTCCATCTGGGAAGCCAATGAGTGGGATGTGACATCGAGCAGTGGCCACAGCAATCGCACGAATTTCCCTTATCAATCCGCATGGCTATATGACTCGCGTCCAAGTGAGTTAGTGGTAGTTTATGTCCAGTTCAGCAGTATGAAGAAAGCAGCCACCAATCAGGAATCAGCAGTCTACAGTAAACAGTCTACAAGATAGCAGTGGTTGTTGCCACTATTACTCAGTGACGTTGGAAATGAACTTAGCTCCAGACAGTGTTTATTTCTGGGAAGTGTTTATATTGTGTATCAGACTTAGTCTCAGCCTGGACAAATTTCTATTAGTGTTCAACTTGAACTGGATGATACGGTTTGTGAGAGTTGCAATAAATGAGTGTTCATGCCTGTTGTACTAATTAATTTGGTAGTAGTATTCTGGAACCCAATCACTACAGTGGTGCAGTGCAACACCTGACTATGACATACTTCACTGGAAATCATCATGGATCATACCAGTGAGGGGCTTCAAATCTTCTAGGGCACACAGCACAGTGTATTATTCAACATTTTGCTGACTAAGAGCATTTACTTCAAGGTAGTCAGTGGTCGTAGTAGGCCTCGAGATCATAATATTAACAAACTCTGGAACTTTTTGTGCGATTTTTCTTGCTGTAACTTACTTTCCTGACCTGTCTGATTACATTATTGAGTTTTTGGCCGAGAGCACTAATCTGTACTTAGTTCAATCAAGATAGTGCACCAACTTCTTCTCACAATTCAAATCTTGAACCTCTTCTATTCTATTAGTGTTACTCACAAAAAGCTGTTACAAGGGCTAGATGAACAGGAACAATGGCGTTGCATGCCAACTTTGTACAGGGCAATAAAACAAGTACAATTTTCGAAGTCCCAGAGCGAAGCTATCTCACTACATTATGGCAATGTTGACACGAGGCGGCTGCAATGAAAACATTTCGCCAGCGAGATTGCGTCAGGGCAAAATACGTCGTTAGCAGACTTCAGCAGAATGTAGTGGGTCAGAGCAACCAAACAGGGTCACATCACTTCCGTTACATGATGAAAGAAAGGCTAAAGTGAATGCAACAAACGGTAACAAGAGCTTTACGAAACAGTTCTAGGCTACACCAAAAATCTGTTAAGCAAGCACGACAGAAGGAAAACTGCTGACACCTTCACAACCACTGATGTGGTCATGACAAATGATGTTGGGTAAACATTAGCCACTAGTACGCTCCATAAATATCCTGGCAGTTCAGCCTGTAAGGCAGTCAGTCAGACAGACCGATGGCTTGCATAATGTTTGCACTCGATTCCCTGACTGCAGCAAAGTGACGCCTGGCACAAGTTTGCTGTAAATTTCCTGCATGCTACAGACAACAGTTGCTACTGAGAGAGATGGCTACATCGCCATAATCACCAGTCGCAGAGTCCAACTCCACAGTCTGCTTCTGTCACAGGTAGGAAGATCTGGACGTCTTTCTGTCTCATCAGGACTGGTGGTGGTGGTGGTGGTGGTGTGGAATGCACCTTCTGGGCTCTCCCCATATAAGAGGCTTCCTTTTGGTATCAATTTGGCCGCGGCATTGTTCAAATGGTAGCTGGAGCATCTGTTTCCGAAGGTTCTAGGAACTGCCAACTACTTGGACGACATCATAATCTTCATGTGCACTACCAAAGAACATGTTTCTCAGCTTGGAGATGTTGCTACACATCTGACAGACACTCTGTTAACATGGACAAGTGTTCTTTTTTCCAGCACAAGATTGAGTATCTGGGACACATTCTCTCAATGGAAGGAATCTGTCACCTGAGTAAACAACTCTAAGCCATTGCTCGGCTCCCAGTCAGTGCCAACATCGAACAACTGCAGTCTGTCCTGGACCAAATCAGATACTACAGGAAATTTATTCCAGCAGTGGCCACGGTAATGGTGCTGCTTCATAAATTGCTCAGTACAGGTGAATGATGGGACTGGTCACCAAAATATCAATGGGCTTTCAAGCACTTGAAGGGAACTTCACTGGAGTCTGCTTGGGCACCTGTAAACTGAGGAAACCACTGACAGTGGCTGCCAATGAGTCAGACATTGGGATCAAGGCAGTATTTTTACACAGGGTGAGCACAGCAGACAAGCCCATTACATTTACCTCTGAACCACTGAATATGGCACAAAAGGGCTAATAACAAACTGAGAAGGAAGCCCTCATCCTTATCTTTACCATAAAGAAATTTCACAACTATGTGTATGGGTGTCAATTCCTGTGCCAAACAGACCACAAACACTTGGTGACTCATTCTCATCCAACAGCACAGGTTCCCATCAAGATGCAACATTTACAACTTTGGTTGCTTTTCTTGTCGGCTTACAACTATTAGATTGAGATCAGACTTCCTCCAACCACAGCAATGCTGACCTTCTTTCACATCTGCTGGCAGGCAGCAATGCAGCTTCTGATGCGCTGTCAGAGATATGTTTCAAGATCGACGTCCTCTCCAGTCAGTTAGTAACTGACCTCCCATTCAATGCCAAAGTCATAGCAGACATTGTCACAGCAAATGGAGTCATCTCACAGGTAACGCATTTTATGCAAAACAATGGCCTTTGTCAAAGAAGAAATGAACACATCAAAACCTTGTATATTTTTTGGAAATGATAAACTGTACTTCATTGTCCACAATTTGGATGACAAGGTGTGTGTTTCTCACTCTGATGACATTCCAGTCAGCCACCTTGAAAGATATTCCATACATGCCAACAGGGCATAATTTAATTACTATGAAGTGGATGGCTTGACAATAATGTTTATTGGAAAGGATTGGAAAAGGACATTTGAGTCCATGCTCCATAACTTCACGCTCAGTCACAAGTACCAAGCGGCATCTCTGAAATCCTATACTCCTTGGCCTAGCACCCTTTTCTGGGGGCTAACTGGCTACTTCTTGTGGATGCCCACACAAGCTACCCTTATGTCATCAGGATGAGCAGTACTGCGTCTTCCTAAGGGCCTGTGCACTAAAACAGATTTCTGCCATGGAGTGTCTCCCTACAGTTATTGTAATGGATAATGGCCCCCAATTCACTAGTCAAAAATTTGTGTCTTTCTGCATGGCTCACGGGACACAGCACCTTTGCAGCACACTATTTTATCCAGAGTTGAAAGGGATCATTCAAAGGGATCACAGATAGCTTCGGCTGGGACATTCAAGGCGCAAGTGAAAAAGCTCACATCGTAAGATGCCTCGCTAATGTTTCTCTCTTCTTACACAAACAAGCTCTCCCCAAAAGGATGCATTTCCTGTGCGGAAGCTGCACAGCAGACGTTGAGGGCCTTACTGACCTTCATTACTCCTGGTCATCGGGGAAACACCGCTGCCAGTAGATTAGACAGCAAAGAATGGCATTTTAAGGTTGATGCTAATGTCTCCTATTCGGTAGTATGGTATGGCAAGAAGGAATGGTATCCAGGGACTGTGGTATGTTGCCCAGGCAATCCATTGCAGGTGGAGATACATGACGCAAACATGTGGATCAGCTCTGACAATTAGATAGATTTCTTCTTTCCAGGAATTATAGCCCTATTTTAGTTCCAGAACTGCAGCAGCTTACCAGTGCCAATGCCCAGACACCACCGGAACCGATGGACGCAGAGCCCAGTAGGGATGGCACAGGTACCAGGATGGAGGTGGACTTTGTCCACTAACCACAGCAGCAGCCGAAGAAGAGATAGATTTGACCCTATTATTTGAAGGGTGGGGGTGGGCGTGGGAGTGGGGGGTGGATGGGGGATGATGTGTACCACATCACTACCCCTGCCTATAAGTCCACACCTCAGTCACAGTGGCATATGGGCTCAGCTTATATCACGGTGACACCAACACAGCATGTACTTCGGTGATCTGCCAAGGAGGCTGCCAGTGGTGGCCATACTTCTTTGCATGCTTTGTCAAGTGCATAAATCAGACACTGCTACCACACAGTAGTCCCAACCAATCATGCAAATTCCCCATACCAACCCGAATGGCTATTTATGAGCCCAATGACGAACATCCTAGCCTATGTCCTTCCCACTACTCCTAAAGGTGGTGTTCCATCACCCATCCAGCCTACAAAACAACCTAGTCCATCACTACGCCACTTCAACACCCAACTCCTTGCCAAAAGGAATATAACCTTGTGGAAGGCCCAGGTGCAAGACCCACCCAATCCACCCATCCAGCACTTCTTACTTCAGTCCTGTCACAGGCTTATCCTTCCCTATCAGAGGTGGGCCCAACTGTGACAGCAGACATGTCTAATACAAACTCTGCTGCAATCGCTGCACAGCTTTTCACATGATATGACAACCAACCAGCCATCCACAGAATGAATGGCACCACCAAACTGAGGCCATGAACAAAGTTGACCATCCAGTGGTGCAACTTGCAGCTGAGCACAACATGTTCAATTTCAATGTTGCTTCGTAACCAGGACCACCTGGATCCTTCCCTCCACCACCAGCTTTTATGAACTACACAGATTCAAGTTGTCCTTGCAACAAATCCTTCACTCCTTAACCCTCCTGGCCTTAATCCCCAGTAAACCATTGTCCCCACACCCTCCACATAATGGTTCCCCCTCCCAATTCATGTGTCCGCATCACCTTCATCGTGTTCTGCTCCCAACTGGTCCCAACACACTTGCATCACATGCTCAGCCTGTGCACCTGCCCAACCTCCCTCCTGCATTCCAACCCAGCAAACCAGCTGCCTCCTTCCAAGTCTCTAGCCACCTACTCTCAACCTCTTTCCCTGCCTCCCACTTCTCTCTCCCTCTACCAACCCAACTTACACGACCCCCAGCCCACCATACTCCACCTGTCGAATTGTACTCCTGGCATTGTGTGTCCAGCCAGCACTACGTGGTGGCATAGACGGGTTTGCAGACGCACACGTGTGCCTGTGTGCTTGTGTGTGTGTGTGTGTGTGTGTGTGTGTGTGTGTACTCTAGCTCAAGAAAGGACTCATTCTCAAAGCTAGCATGTTTTCTTTCCTTGTTTCTTTCTTGTGTGTGCCTGTCGACAACTCAATGCTTCTGTGTTTCGGCAAGTGGTCTCTCTTACTCCTAAAGCATTTATGTTGTAAATTTTATATTAAGATGAACAGAGTTTTTACTACTTAAACGCATTGAAATCAGCAAGTTTTAAATATTCGCCAAGGCGACGGCATGCAGCTGGGCTGATCCAGGTAGCCACGAGCTGCTGCCCCCGGCCTGAGCAGCTTCCTCGGCAAGCGAGTTAAGAGGAATGGAAGGTAGGTTTAACAGGGTTTAACAGGAGAGGACAACCTGGCTTTGACACCAAGACAACCTGGCTTTGACACCAGCATGTGGATGAAGGAGTTGGCCCCAAAGATGGAAGTGTTTCCAATAAGACAGAATATGCTTGCCTTGAAATTTTTAAAAATGCAATAGTAATTTGACAGTAATCTGTCACAAAGCCAAACATATCAACGTACCTACAACACTGACGTGTATTCATTGAGACATTAATATTATATATCACAAAACTGCAGAAGTTTAATAACTTCTGAATGCTTCCTGTGGTCTTAGCAAATAAGACACTGGATGATAGCTTAGGACTCTGGCTATCATCCCTGAGAGCCACACATTTAAACACATATTTTATTTATCGAGTTATTACATTTTATATCTTTATAATATTGTAAATGTGTCAAGATCAACATATTCTCCACAGTTACACAGCAAATGAACACATGCTATTAGCTCTTATACTTCCCTTACTTAACCATGTAACGTTTGTCTAAGTTATTACTTGATTTCACAGTATTTGTTTTATTATTTGATCTCTAGTTTATTTAATTAAAACTTAATTCAACCAGTAAAACACTCAATTTAAGAGTGGTAAAATTTTTGTAAGATCTGGTACACTACTAAATAGAGAGTAAAGAGACATCTATTGAGCAGGTCAACTTCATTGTTTTACATGTCTGACCAGCTTTTTTCTTTGTTAGTTGCCAAAAGTGTATGTGTGTGAAACTTACATTTAATTTAATTACGCCTACATTTTTACACACACAATACTGTGTCTGGACTGAAGGGGGCCGGAAGAAAGAGAGTTTTTATTTAAACTGTTTGTCAAGTCTGTAGCTTATTTATGCATCAAATGATGGTCCAAATTCTGTGCTTTACATACATTATACATTAAGGTTGGGAAAGTGAGGTCTCAAAAGCACAAATGAGCAGACACTCCTGGTTATTCTGCATCTGGTAGTCAGCTCATATTGATCAGTTTTGTGGTAACATGTTGGTGAGCTCATAATGCAGTTGCAGACTTGTAACTGTGATCAATTTTTCAGGAGCAAAAAGGGACTTAAACTCGAAGAGCTGGCTGGAACGTGCAGCATCACACTTTGGCTTACTTCAGTTGCATTTCTGAAATTAATACACAACAGGCTATGAGAATCTATTCAAAATTTCACTTTTTAATTTATTGCCATACTGGACTTGTGGCAAATATGTTGTTTTTAGTTTAATGGAATGGGACTCTTGTTTTTCACATACCAGTGTTATTTACATATTCTGCTACCCTTCTCATTACACATTTATGCAAGCTTAACTGCACTTTAGAATAATTCTTATTATATTTATTTCATGTGTAACTGATTTGTTGTAGGACCACCATTCTTAATAATTCGTTTCGTTAACTAAGTAAATTGGTTCATTTGTCTTAATGCTTTCATGTTGTCTCCATCCATTATTCAGTAGAATATAACCCTTTTGTCATTATTATTATCATTATTATATTTCAATTTGCTTTAATTAATAATTTGCATTACTTGTCAAGACTTGGATAATTAGACTGCAGGATCAAAGGTTACAACTATTTTTGCAGTGACTTTAGCTGCTGGGCATGAAACCAGACATGTATGACTCACCCTAAGACTATATTAAGCCACAATTCTAAATAGAACCATGCATTATCCAATCATGTCTATCGCTAAATTTCATCTCAGGGATGTATTCAGTAAAAATCATTAATAATGGTAAGCTGCAAGGTTTGATGCTCCAAGAAGTTATAAAGTTCTTTTGCCACATGTAGCTACAATGAAAAAGTGTAGTCCACATACCAGTAGAAACATACTGGCATAAACATAGCTGATTCTAATGCTTTCGTCCCCAGACACGTCTACAGGTGTGCCATAATAGGTGATAGTACCCATCAGTTTGCCATAATATTTTCCACCGTTAAACAAGATCTATGTTAATCTGAGAATGTGTGTGAAGAGTTCAGGCTGGTAATGTGTGTGATGAACAATCTAAGCCAATATGTAAGGAAGTTCAAATACCACATTCACATCTCCACTTAATTCGTAGACCACCTCAACCAATATAGTTCTGTGTTAGCAACGGAATGGACAGTTTTTATGTAACCTGTACCTTTTGAATGGTCCACTTTAAAAATCCTTGGAATTATTTGTTGAAAACTTCTACAAATCTTTCATGTATTCTCTAGGCACTCACTAATGTAAATCTATTGCCTAATTTACGGAAAATATTCTGAACATAGCGGCGTCAATAGATAAACAGCTTTCACCTGCTGTGCAAACCTTTGCAAGGAACATCTTCTGACAAAGCCACTAGAATCCTTTGAGTTCAAGCCAATGTCTTTCTATTGACATGTGGTCAATAAATTTGTGGTATCACCACATGGAAGTGAAGAATACCATTTCTTCAAAATAGCTAAACAGCCTTAATCCATATATATTATAAAAATTGATGTACATATGTATGTATGTATGCATATACGTTTCACATCTCTTAAAACACTGGACTAATTTCAACCAAACTTAGTAGCCATATCACTCACTGTCTGGATACAGTCACTGTGGATGTAAGAACGGTCCATCTATCAAAGGGAAGGGGGGGGGGGGGGGTTAAAAAGTAGTATAGTCCACTAAGTGCAAATAGCCAGACCGTATTCATTCAATATTTGAGAATGAAAGTTATTGCAATATACTTCACACGTAATTTCAAACAATTAGCTGAGGACACCTTATTCACATTCCTCCAGAACCTCAACAACTTCTCCCCCATTTGCTTCACCTGGTCCTACTCAACCCAACAAGCCACCTTCCTAGATGTTGACCTCCGCCTCGGAGATGGCTACATCAGTACCTCCGTCCATATCAAACCTACTAACCACCAGCAATACCTTCACTTCGACAACTGCCACCCATTTCATACCAAAAAGTCCCTTCCGTACAGCCAAGCCACCAGTGGTCATCGCATCTTCAGTGATAAGCAGTCCCTCTCTAAATATACCGAGGGTCTCACTGAAGCCTTCACTGACTATAATTATCCTCCCATCCCTGTACAAACACAAATCTCCTGTGCCTTATCATTCCTGTCTCCCACCACCTCCCAAAGTCCCACAGTCCGGCCACAGAGGAGCATTCCCCTCGTAACTCAGTACCATCCGGGACCGAAACAACTGAATTACATTCTCCGCCAGGGTTTCGATTACCTCTCGTCGTGCGCTGAAATGAAAAATGTCCTACCCACTATTCTTCCCACCCCTCCTACCATGGTACTCCACTGTCCACCGAACCTACACAATATACTCGTCCATCCTTAAACAACCCCTGCTCCCAATCCCTTACCTCATGGCTCATACCCCTGTAATAGACCTAGATGCAAGACCTGTCCCATACATCCTCCTACCACCATCTACTCCAGCCCGGTCACTAACATTACCTATCACAGCAAAGGCAGGGCTACCTGTGAAACCAGTCATGTGATCTACAAGCTAAGCTGCAACCACTGTGCTGCATTCTATGTAGGCATGACAACCAACAAGCTGTCTGTCCGCATGAACGGCCACCAACCAACTGTGGCCAAAAACAAGTGGACCACCCTGTAGATGAACACACTGCCAAACATGATACCCCTCATCTCAATGACTGCTTCAGAGCCTGTGCCATATGGATCCTTCCCACCAACACCAGATTTTCTGAATTGGGCAGGTGGGAACTTTCCCTGCAATAGATCCTACATTCCCATAACCCTCCTGACCTCAACCTTCGTTAGTCACTGTTCTCACCCATACAGCCCCCTCCCTGTTCCCATTCCAGCACTAAACAGCTCTCACTTCACAGCCACACCCAGTCTTTTAATTTCTTTTATTTTTATTTCTCTCCTTTCTGCTACTTAATCCCTCCCTCCTCCACACCTTCTCTCCTACCCTCATCTAAACTGCAGCCCTTCACTGTCTGCCACTCCCACCATACTATCCCTCCTCCTCCCCCCCCCCCCCCACCCCAGCCTCCTCCTTACCCCCACCCAGTCACCACTCCCATCATGCACTGGTGCTACTGCTCCCAGTGTGGTTTCAGCTCTCTGAGACTGCAGATGTGTGTGCAAGTTGCGCTTGTGTGTGTGTGTGTGTGTGTGTGTGTGTGTGTGTGTACTGCTGACAAAGGCCTTAATGGCCGAAAGCTATGATTGTGTGAATCTTTTTATTGTGCCTATCGCTGCTCAGCATCTCTGCTATATGGTGAGTATCAACTTTCCTTCTCTCGTACTGAAACTTTTTTTCCTCATAGACAACACCCACAAAATGATGAAAGGATAAAGTTAACTGGTTACTAAATTTCTGCTGTTCATGCAATAAAATCATCATACCAGGCAAGCCAATTTAATGTATTACTTCTTTACTATTATTTGTATTAGCAACATATTTTGCAGACAGCATTCACAATACCACTGAATGTACCAGCAAAATTATATCACTGTAGGGCATGTAATTCTGGAGATTGGATGTAAAACACTGAGAAACGTGAAAAACTGCTTCACCATGCATGATGTTTAAATTTACTACATCTTTGCTGCAAAGTCAAATACAACACATTTCACATACAGTATCTACATATGGTGCTGAATGCACCTACAAAAATATATCATTGTATGAAACACAGTTCAGGAGATATGGTGTACAATACTGAGATGAGTGAAAAACTGCTGCATCATGCACGACATTTTAATTTATTACTTTTTTACTACTGACTATTTGCAACACATTTCATAGGCAGTATCCACATATGCAGCTGAATGTATCTACATAAATACATAGTGCTTCAAAATTCATGTTACATGATTCTAGAGCATGAAGAGGAGACTTACTAGATCAAGTTTCACACAGGAACACATGTCCAGAAACAGCTCATTTCCATGTTGCAAGGAGAACAAGACGTGGAGATTTCACTCTATTTACTGTTATATTACAACAGTTATTAGATATGATGACCAACAAGTTCAGTGCACGGAGTGGATCAGCACAATAATTTTGCATAAATTCTGTCCACCATGCATGGTGTATGGTTAATAATTTCTGCCACAGCCCAGATCCATGTAACCAGATCTTCCTCCAACTGGACAGGGGTCTCGTAAACAAGACTCTTCGTGTGACTCCACAAGAAAAAGCCCGAAAAGTTTAAATCTAGGGATACTGGTGGCCAAACAAGTGGTCCACATCAACGGATCCATCTGTCCCTGTAGACTACATTCGTATGGTTTCGGATGTGAACTGAAAAATGTACCGCCGCGCCATCGTGCTGAACCTCGATTCATGTCAAATATCCAATGGCACATCTTCCAAAAGTCCTGCCAGCACTTGTTGCAGGAATATCAAGTACCTGGAACACATGAGCTTCTGGTAGGAAGGCTGTATGGCCCAGTCACACAACCCTCATAAATATCTGGACAGACTTGGATGCCAAATGTGTGATGAAATCTTCCAATGCATGTGGCTCTGTGGTTTTCTTCATCCCAAATGCGGCCATTTTGAGCTTTCTGAAAACCTTCCCTGTTGAAACATGCTTTGTTGGTGAGCAAAATTCGCCTTGGAAATCGAGTAAAATCCACACAAAGGTGTAAAAACCAAGAACAGAAATAGACATTTGGCACAAAATCTGCCGGGAGCATAATGCGTACTTTCTGAGGGTTGTGTGGGTGGAGCTGCTGTGCATGCAGAACATGCCAGACAGACAAGTGAGACACATGCAAGTCACATGCAATGGCGGGAGTACTCATTGATGGGTTCTCTTCAACTTGATGAAGCACTTCCTCTTCCAATATGACAATGTGCTGCTTTCTTGGAGCACCACAGTTTGCTGTATCGCTCATGAATTTCCCACTTTGCTGCAGCTGTTATTATAATCTGTAAACTCTGGAGTCACACGATTTGGAAAGTACTCATGGTATACGCATTGAGCACCTCTTCCATTACAGCGAGCTTCACCATAAATTAAAAATGTATTGGTGTACTCTACGCACGTGTACTCAAGCATCCTGTTAATGTAGTACTAGTCACCATAACATCAACTGACACATAACAGGAAACATGGAAACAGAGGATACCATGTGACATTGTGCCATCATACCATCCACGAATATGGGTAGCCTTCCATAATAGGCGAATTGAGTAAGAAATCTCTAGTGCATGACTGAGTAGCTGTTGTTTTCCTTGTAACTTGGAAATGAATCGTTTCTGGAGATGGGTTCCCATGTAACTCTAAGTCACCTATGCAACTTCTAGACAAGTCCATTCACGTGCAAATAACAGTTAAAAAGTCCTCTTAAATTCCTAGATTAATTTAAAACAAATTTGTTACACATACTACCGACTATCTGTGAAGAAATACTGTGGAGGTAAGAACCATCAACTTCCTACTGGAGTGATGGTGATAACTCAGAGAGAGCAGGAGGAAGTAGAAGGTACACAGACAGAGAGGGGAAAGAAGGAGATGGACAGACAGAGAGAGGGGGAAGGGGGAAATGGACTGAAAAAGGGAAGAGGAGGAGATGGACAGAGAAAGGGAAGAGGAGTAGAGGGACAGAGAGGAAGGGGGGCAGGGGGGGGGGGGTAGATGGACACAGAGGGGGGAAGGAGAAGATGGACAGAGAGACTGTGTGGGGGATGGGTCCTTTGGCCATAACAAATATAGAAAATCCACACACAGCAACCTCTATTTCAATATCCTGAGCCATCACCACCCTTCATAAAGAACAAATGTGCTGAGACTAAGCTCCAAAGAGCTGCCAGATTGCCAAGCCTCAGTAAAGCCCCTATTACACGATGCGCGTAAACCATACACCTATGCACCAGTGCCTCAAGTGTTCATATCTGTAACAACAAGCTGGTTCACAGAGGCCTATTACAGCATGAACACAGGATATACCTGGCGCACATGTGCAGTGGACGGTAATAATGTGCAAAATGCCAATAGAACCGTCTGATCTCATAAAGTCGTTCGTTCTACCGCGCAGAACACAAAGGGGATCGTGTGACATATTGGAACATCATCGTTCCAATTATTTACGTGAGATCAAGGTTCCTATTTAATAAGAAATTGTTTTTTATCATTATTTATTAAGTAATTGCTATTCTATTATGTAGGTTACTACTGTTCTGAATTACTGACTAAACAGTTAGTTTTATATTACGACACTTGGTTGTACAGGTACCTGTATACCTAAATTTACATTTTGCACTTGGAGGACCCACTTGTTTTTGGAGCTATTGTCCAGGCAGTGACAGTAAATCTTCAGATTAGGGCACAATGATGACAAAAACAAAAAGCCAAATGTTGTCGAATTCGACCCTAGCTGAAAAGAAGGAACGAAGGTAGGGGATTATATTCCTTATGAAAGAACTCCCCCCATGAACCATGGACCTTGCCATTGGTGGGGAGGCTTGCATGCCTCAGTGATACAGATAGCCGTACCATAGGTGCAACCACAATGGAGGGGTATCTGTTGAGAGGCCAGACAAATGTGTGGTTCCTGAAGAGGTGCAGCAGCCTTTTCAGTAGTTGTAGGGGGCAACAGTCTGGCTGATTGACTGATCTGGCCTTGTAACACTAACCAAAACGGCCTTGCTGTGCTGGTACTGCGAACGGCTGAAAGCAAGGGGAAACTACAGCCGTAATTTTTCCCGAGGGCATGCAGCTTTACTGTATGGTTAAATGATGATGGCGTCCTCTTGAATAAAATATTCCAGAGGTAAAATAGTCCCCCATTTGGATCTCCGGGTGGGGACTACTCAGGAGGACGTTGTTATCAGGAGAAAGAAAACTGGCATTCTACGGACTGGAGCGTGGAATGTCAGATCCCTTAATCGGGCAGGTAGGTTAGAAAATTTAAAAAGGGTAATTGATAGATTAAGGTTAGATACAGTGGGAATTAGTGAAGTTTGATGGCAGGAGGAACAAGACTTCTGGTCAGGTGAATACAGGGTTATAAATACAAAATCAAATAAGCGTAATGCAGGAGTAGGTTTAATAATGATAAGTGCTACTGGGGTCCAGCTGCGCCGCAGTACGGAGTGTCATTCGCTCTGCAAACGTCGAGGAGTGCGGACGCATAGCTCTGGGTGTCTCGCTGGGCGTTGGCTTGCTACGTTCACTTGTGTTAACGTGCCACAGCAATGTCTCTGCGACGTGGTTACCGTCGTCACTGGCGGCGCAGTGTACCTGTGTATTGCAGTTTGAAGGCGACTGATATTGACTTGGGTGGGCAGTTTAATAAACAGCAATTGATTGGAGGTCCAAATGTTTTTCGTGGACTCCACCTGAACTTTACCTGCGATGTACAAGCAGTGTTTGGAGGTAGTACCTGGCTTACACTTGCTGTTGTATGGGGCAATCAAGCAGACTATGGTGGCCTTGAAGCATTTCCAGATGCTAACATTTTGGCTTGGAAGACATGGAGTATTGCTGAGACTGAGTGTCGTCGTAACTGCCGCCTGCTTCACGTCTGCTGTGCAGCGAGCTATCTTACTGTATTTTTCTTACTTGCCACTTCTTCTTCCGTGTGTTTTTGCTTTTAGGAAGCTGTAATTGTCGAGTGCTAGTAATAGTGTTACATAGATTTTGTGTGTGTTTTGAACACAGTCAGAGAGAGTCCCTTTAGTCAGCCACAGTGCCAGTAGTGCTAGTGTTTGTTTTGAATACATTCCAGAGACAGGTAGTGCTATTTTCATTGTTTTCTACAAGAAGTGGCTAGCAATCACAGTTTAGTCAACAACCAGCCGCCTTTAGTGAATTAGCAGTCTAGTTAAAAGTTGATTCACTCTCTACAGTAAACTGATTCCTTAGGATGGATAGGATGTGTGACTGCTGTGTACGGACGCAGGAGGAGCTGGCCACTGTTTGCGAACAGCTGAGCTGTGTTGAAGGCCGCGGTCAGCCGTCTTCAGGCTGCTGCCTCGGAGTGTAGCGGCAGTGGAGAGTCTGGTGCGTCGCATGGTACACCCCAGGTGTTACATGCTTCACTCACTGTCCCTGCTGTCGAGACATCTTCGCGGGTACCGGGTGCAGTTGGGCCACCCTCTCCCCAAGGGGAGTGGCGGGTTCAGCGGCGTTCGCGGCGCACGAGGCGGAGGGTAAATGTGGAGGCTGGCCGTGTGGCATCGCCCGCTCTGCCTGTGAGTGGACATGTAGCTGCTCCTTCAGCAAGATCTGAGCAGGCACACGGGGGGAGGGGTTTATCAGTTATTGGGAGCTCCAATGTTAGGCGGGTGATGGAGCCCCTTAGGGAAATAGCGGAAAGGTTGGGTAAGAAGGCCAGTGTTCACTCTGTCTGCTTGCCGGGGGGTCTCATCCGAGATGTGGAGGAGGCCCTGCCGGCGGCGATAGAGAGCACTGGGTGCACCCGACTGCAAATTGTGCTCATGTCGGCACCAATGACTCCTGCTGTCTAGGTTCAGAGGTCATCCTCAGTTCGTACAGGCGGTTGGCGGAATTGGTGAAGGCGGAAAGCCTCGCTCGCAGAGTGGAATCAGAGCTAACTATTTGTAGTATCGTTCCCAGAACCGATCACGGTCCTCTGGTTTGGAGCCGAGTGGAAGGCTTAAACCAGAGGCTCAGACGATTCTGCGGAGATCTGGGGTGCAAATTTCTTGACCTCCGCTATCGGGTGGAGAAATGTAGGGTCCCCCTGAATAGGTCAGGCGTGCACTAGACGCCGGAAGCGGCTACAAGGGTAGCGGAGTACGTGTGGAGTGCACATGCGGGTTTTTTAGGTTAGAGAATTCCCTCCCTAGGCCTGACAAGACGGCTCCTGAGACGCGGCAAGGTAGGAGTAGGCAAAATGCAAAAGGGAATAACAATATTAATGTGCTAATAGTAAACTGCAGGAGCGTCTATAGAAAGGTCCCAGAACTGCTTTCGTTAATAAACGGTCACAACGCCCATATAGTACTAGGGACAGAAAGTTGGCTGAAACCAGATGTAAACAGTAATGAAATCCTAAACTCAGATTGGAACGTATACCGCAGAGACAGGCTGGACAGTGAAGGGGGAGGCGTGTTTATAGGGATAAGAAGTGCAGTAGTATCGAAGGAAATTGACAGAGATCCGAAATGTGAAATGATTTGGGTGAAGGTCACGGTTAAAGCAGGCTCAGACATGGTAATTGGATGTCTCTATAGGCCCCCTGGCTCAACAACTGTTGTGGCTGAGCACCTGAAGGATAATTTGGAAAATATTTCGAGTAGATTTCCCCACCATGTTATAGTTCTGGTTGGAGATTTTAATTTGCCGGATATAGACTGGGAGACTCAAACGTTCATAACGGGTGGCAGGGACAAAGAATACAGTGAAATTTTTTTAAGTGCTTTATCTGAAAACTACCTTGAGCAGTTAAACAGAGAACCGACTCGTGGCGATAACATATTAGACCTTCTGGTGACAAACAGACCCGAACTATTTGAAACAGTTAACGCAGAACAGGGAATCAGCGATCATAAAGCGGTTACGGCATCGATGATTTCAGCCGTAAATAGAAATATTAAAAAAGGTAGGAAGATTTTTCTGTTTAGCAAAAGTGACAAAAAGCAGATTACAGAGTACCTGACGGCTCAACACAAAAGTTTTGTCTCAAGTACAGATAGCGTTGAGGATCAGTGGACAAAGTTCAAAACCATCATACAATATGCGTTAGATGAGTATGTGCCAAGCAAGATCGTAAGAGATGGAAAAGAGCCACCGTGGTACAACAACCGAGTTAGAAAACTGCTGCGGAAGCAAAGGGAACTTCACAGCAAACATAAACATAGCCAAAGCCTTGCAGACAAACAAAAATTACGCGAAGCAAAATGTAGTGTGAGGAGGGCTATGCGAGAGGCGTACAATGAATTCGAAAGTAAAGTTCTATGTACTGACTTGGTAGAAAATCCTAAGAAATTTTGGTCTTACGTCAAAACAGTAGGTGAATCAAAACAAAATGTCCAGACACTCTGTGACCAAAATGGTACTGAAACAGGGGATGACAGACTAAAGGCCGAAATACTAAATGTCTTTTTCCAAAGCTGTTTCACAGAGGAAGACTGCACTGTAGTTCCTTCTCTAGATTGTCGTACAGATGACAAAATGGTAGATATCGAAATAGACGACAGAGGGATAGAGAAACAATTAAAATTGCTCAAAAGAGGAAAGGCCGCTGGACCTGATGGGATACCAGTTCGATTTTACACAGAGTACGCGAAGGAACTTGCCCCCCTTCTTGCAGCGGTGTACCATAGGTCTCTAGAAGAGCGTAGCATTCCAAAGGATTGGAAAAGGGCAGAGGACGTCCCCGTTTTCAAGAACGGACGTCGAACAGATGTGCACAACTATAGACCTATATCTCTAACATCGATCAGTTGTAGAATTTTGGAACACGTATTATGTTCGAGTATAATGACTTTTCTGGAGACTAGAAATCTACTCTGTAGGAATCAGCATGGGTTTCTAAATAGACGGTTGTGTGAAACCCAGCTCGCGCTATTCGTCCACGAGACTCAGAGGGCCATAGACACGGGTTCACAGGTAGATGCCGTGTTTCTTGACTTCCGCAAGGCGTTCGATACAGTTCCCCACAGTCGTTTAATGAACAAAGTAAGAGCATATGGACTATCAGACCAATTGTGTGATTGGATTGAAGAGTTCCTAGATAACAGAACGCAGCATGTCATTCTCAATGGAGAGAAGTCTTCCAAAGTAAGAGTGATTTCAGGTGTGCCGCAGGGGAGTGTCATAAGACCGTTGCTATTCACAATATACATAAAGGACCTTGTGGATGACATCGGAAGTTCACTGAGGCTTTATGCAGATGATGCTGTGGCGTATCGAGAGGTTGTAACAATGAAAAATTGTACTGAAATGCAGGAGGATCTGCAGCGAATTGACGCATGGTGCAGGGAATGGCAATTGAATCTCAATGTAGACAAGTATAATGTGCTGTGAATACATAGAAAGATAGATCCCTTATCATTTAGCTACAAAATAGCAGGTCAGCAACTGGAAGCAGTTAATTCCATAAATTGTCTGGGAGTACGCATTAGGAGTGATTTAAAACGGAATGATCAAATAAAGTTGATCGTAGGTAAAGCAGATGCCAGACTGAGATTCATTGGAAGAATCCTAAGGAAATGCAATCCGAAAACAAAGGAAGTAGGTTACAGTACGCTTGTTTGCCCACTGCTTGAATACTGTTCAGCAGTGTGGGATCCGTACCAGATAGGGTTGATAGAAGAGATAGAGAAGATCCAACGGAGAGCAGCGTGCTTCGTTACAGGATCATTTAGTAATCGCGAAAGCGTTACGGAGTTGATAGATAAACTCCAGAGGAAGACTCTGCAGGAGAGACGCTCAGTAGCTCGGTATGGGCTTTTGTTAAAGTTTTGAGAACATACCTTCACAGAAGAGTCAAGCAGTAATTGCTCCTTCCTACGTATATCTGGCGAAGAGACCATGAGGATAAAATCAGAGAGATTAGAGCCCACACAGAAGCATACCGACAATCCTTCTTTCCACGAACAATACGAGACAGGAACAGAAGGGCGAACCGATAGAGGTACTCAGGTTACCCTCCGCCACACACCGTCAGGTAGCTTGCGGAGTATGGATGTAGATGTAGATGAATAGGAAAATAGGAATGCGGGTAAGCTACTACAAACGGCATAGTGAATGCATTATTGTGGCCAAGACAGATACGAAACCCACGCCTACCACAGTAGTACAAGTTCATATGCCAACTAGCTCAGCAGATGACAAAGAGATTGATGAAATGTATGATGAGATAAAAGAAATTATTCAGATAGTGAAGGGAGACGAAAATTTAATAGTCCTGGGTGACTGGAACTCAATAGTAGGAAAAGGAAGAGAAGGAAACACAGTAGGTGAATATGGAATGGGAGGAAGGAATGAAAGAGGAAGCCCCCTGGTAGAATTTTGCACAGAGCATAACTTCATCATAGGTAACACTTGGTTCAAGAATCATAAAAGGAGGTTGTATACATGGAAGAATCCTGGCGATACTGGAAGGTCTCAGATAGATTATATAATGGTAGGACTGAGATTCAGGAACCAGGTTTTAAATTGTAAGACATTTCCAGGGGCATATGTGGACTCCGACTACAATTTATTGGCTGTGAACTGTAGATTAAAACCGAAGAAACTGCAAGAAAGTAGGAATTTGAGGAGATGGGACCTGGATAAACTGAAAGAACCAGAGGTTGTAGAGAGCTTCAGGGAGAGCATTAGGGAATGATTGACAAGAATGGGGGAAAGAAATACAGTAGAAGAAGAATGGGTAGCTTTGAGAGATGATATAATGAAGGTAGCAGAGGATCAAGTAGATAAAAAGACGAGCGCTAATAGAAATCCTTGGGTAACAGAAGAGATATTGAATTTCATTGATGCAAGGAGAAAATATAAAAATGCAGTAAATGAAGCGGGCAAAAAGGAATAAAAACGTCTCAAAAATGAGATCGACAGGATGTGCAAAATGGCCAAGCTAGAGCACAAATATAAGGATGTAGAGGTGCATATCACTAGTGTTAAGATAGATACTGCCTACAGGGATATTAAAGAGACCTTTGGAGAAAAGAGAATCACTTGCATGAATATCAAGAGCTCAGATGGAAACCCAGTCCTAAGCAAAGAAGGGAAAGCAGAAAGGTGGAAGGAGAATATAGAGCGTCTATACAAGGGCGATGTTCTCGAGGACAATATTAAAGAAATGGAAGAGAATGTAGATGAAGATGAAATAGGAGATATGATAACGCATGAATAGTTTGACAGAGCTCTGAAAGACCGAAGTCAAAACAAGGCCCCGAGAGTAGACAACACTCCATTAGAACTACTGACAGCCTTGGGAGAGCCAGTCATGACAAAACTCTACCATCTGGTGAGCAAGATGTATGAGACAGGCAAAATACCCTCAGACTTCAAGAAGAATATAATAATTCCAATCCCTAAGAAAACAGGTGTTGACAAATGTGAAAATTACCAAACTATCAGTTTAATAAGCCACGGCTGCAAAATACTAACACGAATTCTTTACAGATGAATGGAAAAACTGGTAGAAGCGGACCTTGGGGAAGATCAGTTTGGATTCTGTAGAAATGTTGGAACACGTGAGGCAATACTGACCCAACGACTTATCTTAGAAAATAGATTAAGAAAAGGCAAACCTACGTTTCTAGCATTTGTAGACTTAGAAAAAGCTTTTGACAATGCCGACCAGAATACTCTCTTTCAAATTCTGAAGGTGGCAAGTGTAAAATACAGGGAGCGAAAGGCTATTTACAATTTGTACAGAAACCAGACGGCAGTTATAAGAGTCAAGGGGCATGAAAGGGAAGCATTGGTTGGGAAGGGAGCAAGACAAGGTTGTAGCCTCTCCCCGATGTTATTCAATCTGTATATTGAGCTAGCAGTAAAGGAAACAAAAGAAAAATTCAGAGTAGGTATTAAAATGCATGGGGAAAAAATAAAAAGTTTGAGGTTCGCCGATGACATTGTTATTCTGTCAGAGACAGCAAAGGACTTGGAAGAGCAGTTGAACGGAATGGACAGTGTCTTGAAAGGAGGATATAAGATGAACATCAACAAAAGCAAAACGAGGATAATGGAATTTAGCCGAATTACGTCTGGTCATGCTGAGGGAATTAGATTAGGAAATGAGACACTTAAAGTAGTAAAGGAGTTTTGCTATTTGGGGAGCAAAATAACTGATGATGGTCGAAGTAGATGGATATAAAATGTAGACTGGCAATGGCAAGGAAAGCGTTTCTGAAGAAGGGAAATTTGTTAACATCGAGTATAGATTTAAGTGTCAGGAAGTCGTTTCTGAAAGTATTTGTATGTAGTGTAGCCATGTATGGAAGTGAAACGTGGGCGATAAATAGTTTAGACAAGAAGAGAATAGAAATTTTCGAAATGTGGTGCTACAGAAGAATGCTGAAAATTAGATGGGTAGATCACATAACTAATGAGGAGGTACTGAATAGAATTGGAGAGAAGAGAAATTTGTGGTGCATCTTGAGTAGAAGAAGGGATCGGTTGGTAGGGCATATTCTGAGGCATCAAGAGATCACCAATTTAGTATTGGAGGGCAGCGTAGAGGGTAAAATTCATAGAGGGAGACAAGAAGCTTGCACAGGATAGAGTAGCATGGAGAGCTGCATCAAACCAGTCTCTGGACTGAAGACCACAACAACAACATGACATAACTGAGACCCAAAGATCCACAAGGATTTCGGAACTTCATGAGGATGGACATGGCCTGTTTCGAGAAGCTGCTGTCTATGACAGAAGATGGAATTAGCAAGTGTGACACAGTTATGAGGGAGACTATCCCACCTTCTCGAAAGTCAGAATCAAATTATACAAGGGTTGGAACTTTAATAGTGGCAACTATTTATTTACAGCTCATACAAAATAGATGCGTGTTTCAAAGTTTTACTGACCTTCAAAGTAGTCACCAGCATTGTGTATAACCCACTGCCAATGATGTGGAAGTCGTAGGATACTCTTAGCAGCACCAGTTGTGTTGACAGTTTGAGCGGCGCAGTCTACTGCCCATGAATTTGTGGCAGTTCTGAAGTGAACGCCGTAAAGTGTTTCCTTCAGTTTAGAAATCGAGTTGAACTCATGAGGGCTTAAGTTAGGGGAGTGAAGTAGGTGGTCTAGCACTCAGCAGCCCCATCAGTCAAACAAATCAGCAACAGCCTGAACTGGACGTTCTTGAGCATCGTCCTGCAAAATGATGATCAGGTCCTGCAGAAAGTGTCATCACGTCTGTCTCTATGCTGTTCATTATTGGAACACAACCTACGAACAGCTTAGAGACAGAAGTGATGACACTTTCTGCAGGACCTGACCATCATTTTGCACGACAATGCTCAAGCACATAAAGTGCAAGTTGCTACTGATTTATTTGACAGATAGGGCTGCTAAGTGCTATACCACCTACTGCACTTCCCTGATTAAGCCCCTGTGAGTTCAACTCAATTTGTAAACTGAAGAAAACACTCACGGCATTCGCTTCAGAACTGCTACAAATTCGTTGGGCAATAGACTGTGCTGATCGAACTGTCAACACAACTGGCAACGGGTTATACACAATGCTGGTGACCACTTTGAAGGTCAGTAAAACTTTGAAACATGTATCTATTTTGTACGATCTGTAAACAAATAGTTGCCACTATTAAAGTTCCAATCCTCGTATATTTATATGTTTTGTGATCATACCAAACTAGATCACTGATAAAATACCAGTACATGCCCTGTTATGTTGCAGGCTGATTGTAACATTATGTTTCCTGGTGACTCGGGAATTTTTTAAGTGTCTGGCTTTCAGCCACAGAATAGTACAGCCTACCATTTCAAATGTAGTTGTGGGTGTATGCACTGCAATTTGCAACATTTTAAAGGACCAATACTTAAAGGTTTTTTTTTTTAAGTTTGGAAAACGGAATGCAACGTGCCTACTCAGAGTTTTGCAGTCTTTGTCTGTCGCACTGGGCAAAACTGCACGGACTTTCTTGCCATCACTGCCAGTTTTTCTTTTCTGGCATGCTGAAATACAGTAAGAGATGCTATAAAATCAAACATGAACTTTCACAAGCTAAGGCATTAAGATACAAATCGAAAATCACCATGGAACGTTATACGCATACTACTCAGAAAGAAACGATTGCCAACGTGCCTTATTATGATACAGCAGGTCATATACACACCTTTCCCTGTTGTATGCGTGAATTAAGATGCTTAATGCCTCTTCGCTCCATTTCATTTTGATAATACGAAGTAATCTAAAGAAAAAATGCTTTCACATAAAGTTAGTATATAAGAAAGTTTTTTTCTGCATTTATGAAAACCTATTTACTGAAAAAAGGCGGAAAATCCCCAACACAAAAACTGAAATACTAGCCACCAAACAATAAACAAATAAGCAGAAAGCACTGAGGTTCCCCCTCCCCCCCCCCCCCCCTTCTACACATGCGTGATTTATCACAACCTAGTGCCCTAGCGTGCATGAGCGGATTGATGGCAGTTTAGAACTGCTGTCTATTCTGGTGCGCGAATATTGTGTCTGCTAATTTTCATAGTTTCACCCATTCTATCACTAGATGGCTGTCGTGCTAGACCAGTACCGTTCGTGACAGATTGTCATGTATTACCTGCTTAAGAACTACGCTACCTACAGCGCTCCAAAGGAATGGGTACTCATACCAACAAACTGGGTGTGGGCTGAGGATAATGTTTATAAAACTGATGTTCAGTCACAGCCTGAGTATGATTATGTCTTTTAGTGATTTTAATCTTGTGACGTGCTGCCATATTCATGACGCTAATCATAGAAATTTAATTATATGTATGACCTCTGCGCTCTGAAGTAAAAGGTTGTAAACGTGATTTATATACATATACAAGAGTCCAGCATGGCAACATTTGCCATCACAGATTCTGATGATCATACAGTCAACAAATGCATTTAGATACTGTATGATAGCACATAAAATAAACCTAACTGACAGTTGCAGGTGAGAGAGAATAATTTAGGAGAAAGCCAAGTATGGGTATCAGGAAACATTACAACTAGATATAGATGTTTCAATTTACACAAGGTTTAGGTTCTAGCAGTCATATCATTAAACTCTTTTATCAGTCACCTCGTGTACCGGATGCAGAAAACAGAGAGAGATAAGAATTTCACAAAATAACAGCTTAGCTGTAGGAAACCAAATGTGAATAGAAAGCTTAACAAATACTGGAATTCAAACTTTGCTGTAAACAGGGGTAAAACAACAACAGTAGCTTGCAGTACAGTTATAGTATAGGCAGTGAACACTTAAATGACCACATCTTAGAGAAGGAGACAATTAACTCAGTCATCAAAATAATGCTTACAAACTGAAATTGCTAACTTGGTATAAAACCTAAAAATATACCACCAAGAATTTGAACTACTCTCCTCCTCATTGCAAACTAGCATTGACCATTGCACCACACCACTAGGCCTAGAGTTTCGTTGTGCTGCTGAGATTCTGGGGTTTGTAATCATATATACCAACATACATAACTTGAGCTAGCACTATGGACTCTTCACAAAAATACCTCTCCTTCTAGAAGGAAGGAAGATTAGAGTTTAACGTCCTTCAACAGCATGTGCATAAGACACAGAGACAAGCTCAGATTATGAATGGATGGCGAAAGAAATCAACCGTGTCCTTTTCAAAGGAACAATTCTGACATTCGCGCGGAGCAATTTAGGGCAATTGAGGAAAACCTAAGTCAGGATGGGCAGATGGGGATTTGAACCATCACTTTTCCATTTGTGAGTATAGGGTGCTAAGCACTGAGCCACCACCTTGCACCATTCGCCTTTTAGAATCATATGTCATGCTGCTAATACGACCGGAAAGAGAAAGAGGTATGTGAGACCTGAGTTTCTCCTGGCATATACAACTTTCAAATAACTTCCGGGAATTCAGCCAGGTAACACTTTCGGCGGGAGAACACCCCGCCATTTGCCTTGAAAATGGCGGGGTGTTCTCCCGCGGAAATATCGACGGTCGCTGAAAGTGTTACCTGGCTGAATTCCCAGAAGTTATTTGAAAGAGGTATGTGTTAAGAAATTCAGTTACAAAAATAGTAAAAGGGAATAAAGAAAAAATATAAAAATCCATGGCCATGCAGTCCTGGATACAATAACACTGAAGAAAGAGCTATGGAAGACGCCTGTATGTGACAGGGGGAAAGTGTCAACTTCACAGTTGAAGTCTATGTGAAATCACAGATTAAGAATATCATAAACCAGGGTATTGTGACATCATAGAGGAAATGGCTCATGAAGTTGGATAATGAATTGCTGTGATTATAAAGCACAAGTTTCAATGTCATGAACTTTAGGGTGAAAGGTAAACAAGGGTAGTAACCACTTAGGTATGGGTGTGAGTGCTTTTGCAAGTTGATGACATTCAGCATCAAGTTTATAAGCATGCTCATTTAGTTGTCTCCGGCCATCTTAAAAATGAATGTATGACACTATCTGTTATTTATAACAACTACTGTTCCTTATAAGAACACTTCTGTTGATACTGATACTTTTCTAAAATCCAGGTAAGTAAAAGAGCAGAAGGAATCACTATTTATTGGGAGTTCCAATGTTAAACTGGTTATGGAGCTCCTATTGGTAAATAGCAGTTTCCGCAGGAAACACAGGGTTCACCAAAAGGATCTCACCAGAACTGATGTAACTCTGCAAGTAGGTACTAAGGACACAACGCACAGTTAATTGCAGGTCTTGGCTCACACTGGCAGTAACTCTCATTGTTTAGGTTCTGACACTATTCTCATTTCCTTTTGGCAAACAATTGGTGCACTGAAGATTCCTGAGCTTGTTCAATGGATCAGAAAACAATTTACAATTTGCCCATTATGTCCACAACCATGTACTCTGGTGACTTGAGTGTGTAACTCTTGTATAATTAATCAAAGGTTCAAAACTGGATCCGCAGTTATCTTTGGATTTTTTCTTCCAGCTGACCTGCTCCAAGCATGTAAAAACCACGAACTGTCCTCAAGACATCTGTTTTCACTATTAATCGCCACAAAACTAGTTGGATGTAACAGTTTTCAAGGTGGAAAAGGAAAGGTGTACGATCTCCAAAAGGGCTACACCTATTAAAGCACCTTAAAGCTCAACCAAATAAGCTTGTTTACTCAGACTCAGTCTTAGAGTTCTGGGGCTAATGAGATGTCCTAAACGAAACACTCCATTATCACCACAACAGTCTTCCATACAAATTTATTTTTCAACAGTATTAAGTGGAGCACTAAGGGGTAGATATTCCTGAAACAGGGATGCATTACAAAGCAGGAGCAAGAGATTTTGTAATATTGTGTGCTTGAAACGTATCTTAATGTTTAGACTAGTAGAGTATTACACTGCCTCTCAAGATTAATTCAGCACTGTCTTTTAGCACATCCCTGAAATAAAATCTGACCACCTAGGTTTCGCTGAATAAACTATTTTCACCTTTATCTGCACTGATTAAGGAAAACAAAATTAACTTCAATAAAGTAACAGTCAGAAACTGTACTCCTTTTGAATGACACTTCGTTAGTCTCTGACCATGGGTTGTGGAGGAGAGGGTGGGGGTGGGGGGGGGGGGGGGGGGCGGCCTTCAAGAAACTAACCACGAAGTCATGTACAAATGCAATCAATCACTGTTTCAAGAATTATTTTCATTGCTCTATGGCACCCTAATATAAAATGGTACCCAAACACACACACAGAATAGCAATATTGCATAAGTGAGAGTAGTTGCATTGAATAAGGAATCAATAAGGAAAGCACTTACCATCAACTGCTTCATCTGTTTCATCATGGTTCTCCATAGCAAGTAACATTTTTGGATATACATCACTCACAATAAATGAGGGGAATATTTTTTCTTCCAAGTTGGCCAATATCTGAGCCTGTACCTCATAAAATACTTCTGGTCCTGTATCACCTAAGAGAAATGCCTCCATTCTCTTCAAGATTGGCTGAAAGTATTTGAGAAATAATGAATACAAGAACAGAATACAAAATGAACATACCAGTCACTATAAGCAGAATATGTGACACGTCAAATAGTATTATGTAACTTGACAAGGAGTATACATTTCCCAGGACAGTGTGTGAACCATCCGATGATTCAACGGTAATGACATTTTACTGATATTAGTAAAGGTTTTCTCTCAAGTACGGTGACTTTGTTGCCATTAGTAGATGTTAGAGAGCTCTACACGGCACTGAAGTAAACATACTTCTTGAACAAGTGCAATTAACATCATTTTTCCAGAGATCTGAAGCCCAACATTAACAGTTCTTTAAACATAACAACCTTCAACTACAAGGTCCAGTTGTACTAATAAGACCGCCACCTATGTTTGATGCCAACGTGCAATAACCACTCACAGACAGCAAATGGCAGCACTAGCAGTGGAGGGTATATAAAGCATGGCAGAGGGATGCAGAAACAGACCGATTTGTTTGATATCCAAAAGGGCATTGTCATTGGCTTTCGGGCCAAGGGTAGAAGCTCCTCCAAAATGGTTGGTTTGTAAACTGTTCACATGCTACTGTGGTTAAAGTATAGTGTGCATGGCAAAATAGCGCTATACAAACCCAGCAACAAAGCAACAGTAGTGCATCACAGGCCACAGATTACAGTGGTGAACGATGGGTGCAGAGATGCATATGGGCAAGAAGGCATGCAACTGTTGAGCAACTGACCACCCAAATGAACTAAGGGGCTACCAATAGTGTCTCCTCAATGACTGTACAGCAAATGCTGGTGTGTATCGGCCTTTGCAGCAGGTGCCTGGTTTATGCACCCATGCTGACTGCTGTTCATCAGCGACGAAGGCTGTAAGTTGCATTCCAGTACCGCAGCTGGGTATCCGTGTGGCAACAAGTGGCCTTTCAGATGAATCACATTTCATGTTCCATCTGACAGAGGGCCTTGGGCGGGAACGGCACTGCAACAATTGTTGGAAGGGTCCAGGCCAGAGGAGGGCGCATTAAGGGCTGGGAAATGTTTCCGTGGCATTCCCTGGGTGATCTCATTATTCGGGAAGCCGCAATGGGCAAACACAAGTATGCATCTAACCTTGGGAAGCAGATCCACCCCTACATGCAGTTTGTTTTCCCACAGCACTACATCTACCAGGAGGACAATGCAAGGTGTCACACAGCTCACAGTGTACAGCGTAGTTTAAGGAACACCAGGATGAGTTTACTATAGTCCCATGGCTAACAGACACCTTAGATTTAAATCCAATAGGGAATCTGTGAGATCACATCGTTCAGGCTGTTCATGCTGTGATTCCTCAACCGTGACACCCAGTTGACACCCAGTCCAGCTGCCCATGGCACACTGGAGTCGGCATGGTTCCACATCCCTGTCGGCACCTTCCATAACCTCAGTGACACTTTTCCTGCACGTCTGTGTTGCAAAAGTTTGTTATATAGGCTTTTGACAGGTGGTCACATTAATGATACTGGAACATGTATGTGGCAATAAATAATTTTGTTTATTTCTATGAATGAAACAATAGACTTTCCAATTGTACATTCAGTATGAAATATGGAAAAAGTAAATCTACAATATATTCTACTGTGTACCATTATATATTTCTACTTTGAAACACCATGTCTGAAATTCATAGCTGCAGTTAATGGACGTTTATGTATACATTATGTCATTAGATCTCTCCCCATATGATCTTTCCATACACAAATCTAAACTGAAAAGTCCACCATTTGCAACATTGCTTAATTTAAAAAATGGTAACAGGAACTGTAAAATAACAATCAAAGTTGTCTCCTAACAACATTCCTGGAATATTTACTGCTCCTTTCCTAAATCCTCTCTGGTCCTTTTCCTTCATTCCTCTTCCTTCCCCTTCAGCTCTTCAGCCGGAAGAAGGAGCTACTTGCTCCAAAAGCTTGCATAAGTTAAACCATTTTGTGTGAGTGTTCTCCTACCATCACATGGTGAGTAGATTTTTTTATCTATCCAGTTACACTATATTGTCAATAATTAATTATTTTCATTGTTAATACTGCAGATGTTATACAAAAGATCATGAGAAGTTACATAAACTAAAAATTACTTAATGGCTGTAAGTAAACTGACAGATCTACTTGAATGAGCTAAAGTTCAGAAAACAATCATATGTTACTTCTTCAGCAAAAGAACAAAGTTTTAGAAAAAATATTTAGGAATAAAGGAGACAACTCACCAAAAGGCATAAGCGCTGCATCGTTGACAGGTGCATAAACAATAGGTCTAGCGCTTCGTTTTTCCATCTGTCAGAATGAAATTCCTTTCTCAAGCTTGTAGGAGACAAGCGTGGGCACATGTTTATCCTACAAGCTTGAAAAAGGAATTTCATTCTGAAAGGTAGCAAAGCAAAGCACTGTACCTCTTGTTTGTGTAACTGTCAATGATGCAGCGCTTCTGCCTTTTGGGGGGGGCACAACTTCATTCTGCTTTTTTAACAGTGATGTAAGTTGCCTGTTTACTATCCTACCTTGTCAACTCGAATTTCTGGTGATGGCGTGTTTATATAGGTGTAGAATATTTCAGTACCAAGCTGGTGAAGGTCACTCCGTTTTGCCTGCCGTAGTTCTTCAACAGCATTCCAATAACTAAGCAGTGCCTTGCTACCTACTTGTTCCAGGTACTGCATCAGATGTTCTCTACCCACCACAGTGCCAAGTACTTCATGTAAAGACAACATCTGTAAAAAGTACAACCGATAAGTGCAAATAGCACACTGACTATACATTACCAAATCCAACATGTAAGAAAGAAAAAGAAGTGAAGGAATGCCTAATGTAAACAGAGCAGAAAAGGATGGTTTTCTAAGAAAATGATAAAACTAAGATAAATTGAGATTAATAAATGGGGGCCTCCAGTAATAAAAACACAAATTTCAGAGACCAGAAACTGAAATTTATAAAAATTTGATGATAAAATGTCATAGTCATGATGTAAGAACTGCCTACAGAAAAATTATACAAAAAACATGTTACTTCTAACTTGCTTACCCAATAGTAGGAAAGAAATTTCAAGTTATGATTTCTAATAATACATATTCTAATCAAACATAACTGTTCAGTAGGTTTAACCGTATACAATAGTGTTTATTAAATTACTGTGTGCATCGACAGAGTGCCATAACCTACACTTGAGTAAACAAATTTCAGTTCTAATTCTATAATTACAGTTTCTGTTCCTGCATCTGCACGAAAAATGTAGACCCTTTCTTCAAGCACTAAATGCATGCTCTGCACCATTTCACAATGTGTCTTGAGTACAAGGGCCTTACTACGAGTCATTTAAAAATGTGCCAACATGTGATCAATAATATGACATCTCCTCACAAGGAAATTGGACTGATTTCATACAATACTACAATATTTTAAATGTCCAAGGTATTTTAAGACCATGTACATTCAGCAGAAATATAATGAAGAGCCAAAGGAACTGGTACATCTACCCAAAATCATGCAGGGCACCTGCAAGCACGCAGAAGTGCCGCAACATGATGTGACATGGACTCAACTAATGTCTGAAGTAGTGCTGGAGGTAATAGACACCATGAATCCTGCAGGGCTGTCCATAAATCCGTAAAAGTATGATGATCTCTTCTGAACAGCACGTTGCAAGGCCCTAGAGATGCTCAATAATGTTCATGTCTGGGGAGTCTGGTGGTCAGCGGAATTGTTTAAATTTAGGAGAGCCACTCTGTGGCAATTCTGGATGTGTGAGGTGTTGCACTGTCCTGCTCAAATTTCCAAAGTCCGTCAGAATGCACAATGGACATTAATGGATGCAGGTGATCAGACAGTATGCTTATGTAAGTGTCACCTGTCAGAATCATATCTAAATGTATCAGGGGTCCCACATCACTCCAACTGCACATGCCCCACACCATTACAGAACCTCCACCAGCCTGAATAGTCCCCTGCTGACATGCAGGGTCCATGGACACATGAGGTTGTCTTCATACCTGTACACATCCATCCGCGCAATACAATTTGAAATGGGACTCGTCCACCAGGCAACATGTTTCCAGTTATCAACAGTCCAACATCGGTGTTGACAGGCCCAGGCGAGGCGTAAAGCTTTGTGTCAAGCAGTCATCAAGGATACATGGGTGGGCCTTCAGCTCCGAAAGCCCTTATTGATGTTTCGTCGATTGGTTCGCATGCTGACACTTGTTGATGGCCCAGCATTGAAATCTGCAGCAATTTGCGGAAGGGTTGCACTTCCATCACACTGAATGATTCTCTTCAGTCATCATTGGTCCCATTCTTCCAGGCTCTTTCTCCAGCCACAGTGATGTCAGAGATTTGATATTTTTCCAAATTCCTGATATTCGTGGTACACTTGTGAAATGTTCATATGGGAAAATCCTCAGTTCATTGCTACCTTGGAGATGCTGTGTCCCATTGCTCACATGCCAACTATAATACCACATTCAAACTCACTGAAATTTTGCCATTGTAGCAGCAGTAACCAATCTAACAACTGTGCCAGATACTTGTTGTCATATATAGGCATTGCTGACCGCAGGGCCTTATCCTATTTACATATCTCTGTATTTGAATACGCATGTCTATACTAGTTCCTTTAGCACTTCAGGGTATTTACAGTAAAAGTTTTCAAATCATCAAACAACAAAAGCTACAGATTGCTTGAAATAGCTAGTTCTGCAGCAAGTGATAATTGACAAACAACTACACATTCATGCTACTACAGTCTTGATCAGGAACGAACACTGATGTCTTCAAAGTGTAGAAAACTGAGATTGGCACACTTCATTATAAACTATGCAACAGATTCTGAATTGCACCCAAAAGTGATGCCAGTGCTAATATCATTCATGGAAAGGTGTCTGCACTTGATTCAACTTACACTTGGTTCATCAAATGACTTCAAAGTGTGTAATCTGCTAGTAATTTAACTGAAAAGTTGTCAACATTGTGGAAACCACATTACTAGATCAATGAAGCATAACGTAAAAGCATGGAACGAAGGTACACATTGTGTGTTATGTAAAAATTAAAACTGCATGTAAGAAATTGTTAAAATCGCAGAGACAAAAAGGTTGGCTATATGATCTTCGTGAAGGAGAGAGGAGTTAAACTAATTTCCCTGTCCTCTCTGAATAAGGAACCTACTGAAATTTCCTGGCAGATAGGAACTGTGTGCCAGACAGGGTGTCAAAACTAGAAACCTGGTTTTTGGAGGCAATGATCTTAGTACTAAGCTCTTCAGGCACAACTGAAGGCCCATGCTCACAGCTTTATTTTTTGCAGGTACCTCTATCCTCCTTTCCAAATTTCCCAGAGGCTCTCCTACACATATTGCAGGACTAGCACTCCTGGAAGAAAGGACATCAAAGAGAAGTGACTTTGCCACAGCTCAGTGGTTGTTTCCAGAATGAATCTCCCACTCTTCGGAGAAGTGTGCATTGTTTTGAAATTTCCTGTTCCCGTTTTAATCTGCTACAAAGTTTCGAAACAGTGCACACTTCTCTGCAGAGTGTAATATTCATTATGGAAGGATCATACTGTTCAGAAAACTAGGAGTTCTGTGTTCCTTGGGAATTTCTAACAACATTGGGCATTGTGCCTTTTGAAAATTACATGTTGTGGCTTCTAAATGATTAATGGAAAATCTCATATAAAGATGGGAAACAAATACTAACAAAGAGATAGAGGGGCTGGCCAGCACTTACCTCAGCTCAGTACAGTTGATAGATACACAAAACAGAACAGAAAATTTACGTATCCTAAGTTTCACAACTTTGTTCCTTCATCAGTGAGGAGAGAGGGGAACCTCTCTCCTCCCTGACGAAGGAACAAAGTTCTGAAAGCTAGGATACGTAAATTTTCTGTTCTGTTTTGTGTATCTATTGGCTATACTGAGCTGAGGTAAGTACAGGCATGTTGTGGCTTCATTACAGATACTTATGTATCAACATGATGAACGTTGAGAGAACATTGTCTAGAAAAGCGACTTGTTCTCACCTGGAAAATCAGTAAAAGGTATTATGACATTTTTCCAAAGCCTCAGCCTAATATCAATTCCTCAAACCATGACTGTCAAACCTGTCTAGCAACACTTTATGCCAACAATCTTTTCAGCATGTGATGCTCCCATTAATTATGCAAACAACATATTCCAAGTGATCACACCAAACCACATTATTACTCTCATGTGTGACTGTCACGCAAAGTAACTGCACAGTTCTGAGATCTACCTTTCTTGCTTCAACAGTTGCAGCTTCAACTGCCTCTTCAACAGCATAATCTGTCCAGCCAAGGCTCACTAAACGTTTCTCACATTGTGCTTTAGCATAAGTTAGTTGATTCATGTAACGCTTCATTTGTCTTGCCTGAAAAAGAAACAATCTAAAATACACTGATGGAAACAAGCAATAGAGCTATTCATAATAAATGCATTTGTTAAGATTTGTGTTGAATCTGTGTTAAGTATTATAATATAGTACATCAATTATAAAAGCAGTGGTTCCAACACTATATTAGGAAGCAACCAGAGTTGTTAAATTAGTAATGTAAGAGGTACATTTCAAACCATCTTGTCAGGTATCATTAAATTATGCAGCATACTTGAGATTGTATTAATTTATCTAAGCATCACTTTAGCACTGATGGCAGTTAGGTACCAGTATTTTCTTACTGTATACTAACTGCACTAATACCTTTTTCTTGAGAAAGCAATTCTTCCACAACCCAAAAAAATCTCTAAAGAGAGAATGAAAACCACATACATATTTGTGTGTCATTGCCATTATTCCAAAATTGATTACTTCTAATGACAATCATAATCCATCAAACTTTGCAACTGGAAATGCATTGACAACACAAAGAAATTTCATACATGCAAAATGTGAAAATAAAAAATTGATGAATTACACTACGTGAGATGAAAACAGACTGTCTTAGCAGTTATTAGGAGCAAAGGAGTAAGACTTAAAGGTGCAAAAAGTTCGAAAACAAAGAAACCATGTCTGATTCTGAGCTTCCTGAATATTTGTAGCATTTTAATTTTTGGCTGAAAAAGGAACATACGAAATGAAAAAAACATAAAATAAACAAAGAATTAAGTCAAGGCCCCAACAGGAGCTAAACAGAAAATTGTAGAAAGGTTATCTGCCACTGTACATCTAACATTTAAGACATATTTCAAGAATATGGATATCTCAAACACTAATTGTCTATTTTTCTTTCAGAAACAGGAGAGCTTTGCAAATGTTAACAGTTATAATATTCAGACAGCAGCTTTACATGTATAAAAATTCTCTACTCTTCATTCGTTACTGGTTTCAGTTAAAGATGGTAATCATCACTGGATCTTGTCACAAGATATGTGGGCTGTTGTCATGACAGTGGACGATTATTATTTGAAACTCACCTTGAATGACAGATTAATATCTGAAGCTGTAGTCTGAATATTACCCTTAAATATGCATCCTTGTCTAATATATCAAACCAATATGGAACTATTAAATTCATTTCACTACTTGTACTACACACTCTAGCATTGTAACTGGCAAAGCATACCACCAAATGGGGTGAAGTCTATCAATCCTGATCTTCAAACTTAAATATTTCTCTAAACTATAAAATTAATATATTGCTTTTTCTTTCAAAGCCTGGGTATACAGCTGTAGCAATAAAATTTTTGGTCTTTATTACCTTTTGCTCAAGAAGATTGTATAATTTAAAAACAAACTGCCTCAGTTAACTTCACCCTTCCTGGGGGTGAAGTTGACCAATTCTCTGTTATGTGATAATTGGAATTATTTATCACTACAGAGTGACTTTAATTGTTCTGAAACTTTATCAACAACAGAAAAATAAATCTGACATGATAAAAGTTTAAAGACAAAAACAATATGATCACAAACTTGCATTATGAAATTCTGAAGAAACAAACACTCTTCTTCTTTAGGCCTAAAAACTGACTGATCAACCATCTACTTTACCATAACGACCATAACAACTATGGATCCCATTCATAACAGATCCTTTTGCAAATTTTATACACCCGGGTAACCTTGTTAATGCTCGTTTTCCCATTTAAAATTTCTTGACAGAGTTCTAAAACATCCAGAATATAGTTCTTCAATTCACCCAACTTACATCCACACACATGTGGCTTTTCCACATTGACAACTCTTACGATCTCACTTGTATGATGAAACAAACAGAATTGCAACCTATGTGACAAATTCACATGTTAACGTACCGACACTTGAAACAATGACTTCCTCACTCCACCATTAGAGTGTTATAGAGAAACTTTGCTGCATACATTGTGTAACATTGTTGCTGCACTCATTAGTTCACATTCTTGCTACATTGTGAATAGTTTTTGTTCATAAAAGAACCATTCGAGAAAATATGGTCAATTTTATCTCCACTCCACCAAGAATTTGCAAAATTTTACTTATGTGTCTATAAACAGGAGATTAACTTTTGCTGTTGCTCTAGTTGTCTTTGTGGAGGGTCAATGCACAACATACTTAAGACCTAGACATGTGAGTTGTGTTACGTCAGTCACACAAATAAGTTTTAGATCATTAAAAAAGTTAAAGTAAATCAGTCCTCTTGAAAACAATTAAGATTCAGATAGAGGTTCAGTAAAACTGTACATTTAGCCACTGCCAGAATTAAGAAGTTTTTAACAGTAAATATAATAAGAAAAATATAATAATTTTCATCATCTGTATGAAGTTATTTAACATAAAATGTTTATTGAATATTTTGGTCAAATTCCCCATTTGATGATACATCAAACTGACAGTAATCTGAGAGAGAGTGAATGTTGCCTTCAATTCACCCAGTTTTCAATTGATATGAGAACCACTAAGTTCAAATCAAAAATGATTGGCCACATGCATGATGTTTACATGGATAACATCCAAAAACTTGCTGTTCAACATTCTCTGGGATGAACACTGAACAGAATGACTTCCTCAAGCCTAACCAGCATGGATTTCAAAAACCTCAATCATCTGAAATCCAACACTTTTTTTCTCACATGACATATTGAAAGTGTTGGATCAAGGCAACCATGTAGATGCAGTATTTCTTGATTTCTAAAAGGGTTTCACTCACCTATGCTTATTATCGCAAGTACAACCGTAGGGGGAGATCAAGGGAAATTTGTGACTGGCTTGAGGACTTTTTGATAGGGAGGGCACATCATGTTATCTTGGATGGAGTGTCATTGTCAGGTATATAAGTAACTTCACGTGTGCCCCTGGGGAAATGTGTTGGGACCCTTGCTGTTTATGTTGTATATTAATGATCTTGCAGACAGTATTAACAGTAAAATCATGCCTTTGCAGATGAAAGAGTCATCTAAAATGAAGTACTATCTAAAAGAAGCTCCATATATATTCAAATGGATAGATAAAAAATCTACTCACCATGCGGCACCAGGAGAACACACACAAATAAAGGTCTAACTTTTACATGCTTTCGGGACCAGTGGATCCTTCTTCTGGCAGAAGATTTGAAAGGGAAGGAAGGAGAGTAAAGGAAAAGGACAGGAGAGGTTAAGGGAAAGGTGTGCAGTTCAGAAAAGCCACCCAGAACCCCGAGTCAGGGCATACTTAACCCGATGGGATGAGAAGGAATTCCTTCTCATCCCATCCAGTAAGTTTTCCTGACCCGGGGTTCTGGGTGACTTTTCTGAAATGTACTCTTTTCCCTAAACCTCTCCAGTCCTTTTCCTTCACACCTCTTCCTTCCCCTTCTACTGTTCTGCCAGAAGCAGCCTCTGGTTCCAAAGATTGCGAAAATTAAATCTTTTTGTGTGTGCCATCACTTGGTGAGTGGATTTTTTTTATCTATTTACTTACATTATATTGTCTGTAATTGATTATTTTCATCATTACATAAATATTCAGTCAGATCTTGATAAGGTTTCAACATGGTGCAGAGATCGGTAACTTGCTCTAAATGTTCAGAAATGTAAAATTGTGCACTTCACAAAAAACATAGTATCCTATGACTACAATATCAATGAGTCACTGTTGTAATCAACCAACTCATACAAATACCTGGGTGTAGTACTTTGTAGGGATATGAAATGGAATAATCACATAGGTTCAGTCATAGGTAAAGTAGGTGGTAGACTTCAGTTTATCGGTAGAATACTGGGAATGTGCAAACAGTTGACAAAAAAGATTGCTTACATATCACTCGTGCAAGCCATTCTAGAATATTGCTCAAGTGTATGAGAACCATGCCAGACAGGACTAACAAGGGATATTAAACATATACAGAGAAGGGCAACACCAATGGTCACCGGATTTGTTTAATCCATGGGAGTGTGTCACAGAGATACTGAAGGAACTGAACTGGAAGACTCTTGAAGATAGACGAAAACTATCCCGAGAAAGTCTGTTAACAAAGTTTCAGGAACCAGCTTTAAATGATTACTCAAGGAATATACTGCAACCACCTAGCTATCGCTCACATAGGGCTCATGAGGAAAAGATTAGAGTAAGTACTGTATGCACACAGGTATTCAAACAATCATTCTTCCTCCACTCTATATGTGAATGGAACAGGCAGAAACCCTAATAACTGGTGCAATGGGACGTACCCACTACCATGCACCTCACAGTGGTTTGCAGAGTATAGATGTAGATGTAGATGAACGTAGCAGCAGGGACGAAGTGCATTTATTTACACGCATCTCAGCTGTGCGTTCACCACCCTCTCTATACTTAAGTGCTTCCAGTATCTACAAGTAGAGACAGCAACTGGCACCCCAACAAGTAATTTACCATTATGCTCAAATAACAACATAGCTTTTTCGCTTCTTGTTGTTAGCTCTCTTCAAAATATTCCTTCCTTCCTTTCCATTTGATTTCATCTCTTTTACTCCTGTGGCTAGAATTCTTTATCTTCTTATCTCATAACATTTGTTTGATGTAAAGCTGACTCCTAGCCATTCCTTACTCTATTTTTGTCTTTATTTATATCTTATTTTCATCACTGCTCTTGTTATTTCTTCCCAGTTTTCGTCACTCATCTTACACACATCAATACCGTACACACCACTTTCCAGACAATGGAACTGGAATCTTAGCTGTTACAGTATATCTTTACCTCGGGTTTACCTGTTGTGGTCTTTTGTCATAAGTTTGAAATTTTTCTTGCGTTAATCATCTGTTATCTTTCTTTTATCTTTCACTAACATTTGTTTAGCCTTTTCTCCCAACAACAAAGTTGCATAAAACTTGTTTTTTAATGTTTTTTTCAGACTTTTACCAAATTTTTGGACAGTGACAACTGTAGAATAAATAAGGTCAACTCCTCTTCTGTCCACATATTGTGGTCTTTTAAGTCTGACACCACACAGACTGTGAGAATATTAATGACAAGGAATTAGTTTTGATAGAAAAGAAATTGGACAAGAATCAAAAAGGGAATGTTATGGCATTCAGCACAGGATCAGAATGCGGACATCTTTTGAACATGAATATACCAAAGAAGGAATGAATTTTAAAAGTTTCTTCAACATTCTAATGTCATCAGAAATGGAGCACTAGCACAACTGGAAGACATGTGAAGGAATTGGCCTTAGTCTTGTTGAAAGTACCCTGGCTTTTGTCTACAGCAGATTTAAGGAAATCATATGAAAATGTAAATTATAATGACTGGACGGGGCTGAATTCCAAGCCTACTAAACAGAACTCCTGTGCTTAACCATAGTACAACTTCATCCATTATGTTGGAATTATGTTACAATGTCAAGGAAGATGTTTTTCTTGTTATGGTGCAGGGCTCCTGATAATAGACTCATAGAAACACAGCAGTAGATATACACCCACTTAAAATAAGGTCATCCATTTAGATCATCATCACTTGTTACTCTGGATGAGAAAGGGGATGTAAGGAACCAACTACCAATGTTTTGCTGTACTCTTTAACTATTCATACACAAAATTTGTTATTACATTCTGAATAAAAAAGAACAAATATAGCACATTTAAACAATCCAATGTTGTAAATATGCAAACTGTGTCAAGAAAACAACAAGCCAATGAGTCATGTTAGCAATTCACAAACAACTCACAAAATAACTTGGAAATGCATACCTATAGACACCATGCATGGTGCCCTTTTAAGCCCACATAATTTCAGTGTGAAATAAGTTGAGGAAATCAATCAGATAGTTGTTGTGTTCCTCCACAGAGATTTAACCTGGCAAATTTATACACACTCTATAACACTACTGTAAAGCAAAATTCATCTTTTATAGGAATATTATCAGTGTTTACTACCAGTCTAATGTACTTAATAATCAACGTAAGAAAAGCACACAATCTGTTACTTTTTTTCTCACCAAATGTGTCCCACCTGGAATACCCTTCCCCCAGCTTTCCCCATACTTTTCACACACAAACAAAAATATAGCACACAATAATAATAATCGAAATAAAAAATAATACAAAGTACAAAATACTCACCTGTAACTTTAGACCAAGATCAATTTTACTACCAATGTGGCCAAATATATCCTTAGTTTGCGCCAAATTTGTAGAGCTTTTCAAACTCTGAATTTTGGTTGCCTGTATGATTTCAGTTACTATATTATATCTGAAAAATAAATCAACAATGACAAGGGAGTTATTAAATAACAAACTGAAATCTATCTTAGAGAGTATCTCTGGTTACTACGGAATGTCGTTATTCTACAGGTGATGCAATCACATGAATGATAATAACATAAATAAAAACTTTTTGTTACACAAACACTGAGGACTTTTTATGTGATTTAAAGTATAGTTAAAAAACATAAATGAAACTTGATGCGGTTTGGCTTGCAGTCAATAAGCAAAGGATAAATAAAAAATGTCTTAACAGAAAGAACTCATTTTGTTTTCTGAAAGCACTGGAGAAATGAGTATTCTTAGCTGATGTTCACTACATTTTATGAATATCATACATTCATAGTAAAAGTAGAGCAAATTATCCATCTCACTGCCTATACTAACAAATTCAAACATATGGAACTAATTATTATAACAACAGTATATTATATGTTTCAAGTATGAAAAAGCCTGGAACAAAACGGTAATTGAATGTCATGGATCTATAACTGACACAAGCACCAAAAAAACATAAGGATGACATTGAATCATGTAGAACAGACAGTTACTGTTCACTTAAACATTGTTAAACATATTTTCAGACATTAATCAACTCTGGCCATCTCTACATGCTTTTAACTATCACATTTTGTTTTCTGATCATTTATTTTTAGCCAAATTTGAATTATTCTTCTAAGAGTTCCACAATGAACTTTTTAACTTCTATTTCTCTTTTACCAATGAGTACTATATCATCTGTGTATGCTAAAACCTTAACTTTATTTCTTTTGAGGCTCTCTGCACTTATTAGCTGGTTACTGTTCCAATTACAAATATATCGTCAGTAGTGGATCTATTTCTCAAACAGTCATTTTGATATTCCCTGATCATTTTTTCTGCATATAGTTTCAAACGATTTCGCAATAAATGTGATAAAGTCTTAAAGGCTGCACTCACTAATGATATTTCCCTATAGTTTCTGAAGTCTTCCCTGTCTGCCAAATGCAATTAATTAAGCTACTGATCCACACTCAAATCCACTTTCAAACTGTTAATGGATTACCTTCTGTTAACTAAATAGTCAAACTGGGCCGAAAACTGCTACAACAGATTAGCCGAGATAATGCTGTCTCATTTCTTTCTTGTAAACATGACAATGAATGAAAATCCAGTTCCTCTAAGAGCTTCCATAATGATCCTCATGTACTTCAGGGGTCTGACCAGGAAACACTTTCTAATATCCCAGCAGGATATTCACACTTTTCATACTAAAACACAAGACATTCATAGAGATCATTTTGCATTGACATGTCCAGTGGGTTTGGAAATTATCTTATTTCCATCTGCTACACAGTTCTGTAGGAGATGGACTAACCAACTTCTTTATCATCAGGTTACATTATTTAAGATTCTGTGGATTTTTTAGTCAAAAGCTCCCAGATTTCCAGCCAGGTGGCAGTGTTTAAATGCAGCAACATTTCAACAAGTGTCATACTTACCATCTTCTGACGAAGTATTGAGATATGTGGATGCTGCAATATTTGCACTAGTGGAGTATCATCCCTCAACATGGCTATGGGCAGCTGTGCACTATCTGGCAGGCGAGTGGCGAGGGGGATGAGGCTGCAGTGGTGGGGGTAGTGCGTGCTCCAGTTGCACCTCCTTGTGGGCAGAATGGCTGTGTCTTGTTCATTGGATGGTGCTGGTTGCACTCTCATTGTATTGCCACTAACGCCAGGTCCCATGCTGCACTTGTTAGTTATCTTTCATCTCTGTTGACAATATTGTCTTGAACCTATATTTCAATGGATTCCTTTATGGCGATGGCCAAAAAGCCAGTTGAAACTTCCTGGCAGATTAAAACTGTGTGCCGGACCGAGACTTGAAGTCGGGACCTTTGCCTTTCGCGGGCAAGTGCTCTACCACCGAGCTACCCAAGCATGACTCACACCCCGTCCTCACAGCTTTACTTCTGCCAGTACCTCGCCTCCTACCTTCCAAACTTAACAGAAGCCCTCCTGCAAACCTTGCAGAACTAGCACTCCTGAAAGAAAGGATATTGCGGAGACATGGCGTAGCCACAGCCTGGGGGATGTTTCCAGAATGAGATTTTCACTCTGCAGCGGAGTGTGCGTTGTTATGAAACTTCCTGGCAGATTAAAACTGTGTGCCGGACCGAGACTCAAACTCGGGACCTTTGCCTTTCGCGGGTAGCTCAGTTGGTAGAGCACTTGCCCGCGAAAGGCAAAGGTCCCGAGTTCGAGTCTCGGTCCGGCACACAGTTTTAATCTGCCAGGAAGTTTCATAGCAGTGCACACTCCGCTGCAGAGTGAAAATCTCATTCCAAAAAGCCAGTTCTTTGGCAAAGCATCTTGGTGTTCTGGAAGTCAAATGTGCAGACCTTCTTGACGCCATGCTGTTATCACTAATTTGAGGAGGTGGCTCTTCAAACCACTCACTAGAAATGCAAGTGTAACAATACTTTTATGGTACGGGAGCTTGGCACACAGACATTGGGTAAGTTTCTGGAACACCTTAACAGCATCCATCAGAATACTGCTTTCACTATGGAAATAGAAGTGAACTGTTTTCTCCCTTTCCCTACACTAGGCCAATCTGTATATAGGAAGAATACACACACACAGCCCTGTCCCTGCATGAAACGAGCTGCCACCATCCAGTGCAATAGCACACAGTGCTGACCACCCAGGTACATAGGGCGCCCAGACAAACTAATCATGAAGGAAGTATTCCACAAAAATGCACACAGTGAACTGCAGATTAGTAGGGTATTGAAGAATAGACAAGATGCTGGAAATCAGGAAGAGGAAGAAGAAGGCAACAGACTCACTTTCCTCCCATACCTGGTGCTGCTGTCAGCCAAAATTGTGAGACTACTCAAAAAATTCAATACAAAATCCACCTCCTGACAATTGCTGAAGTCAAAAGAGTGTCTTGCCTCTGTGAAAGACCCACTAAAAATGAATGGATCTGGAATATACAGCATTACCTGTGAATGTGGTCAACAGTATATTGGACAAAAGCGGCACATGCTCAAGGAGCATATCAGGCATGTGGGATAGGCACAGACAGAAAAATCAGCGATAGCAGAAGGTAGCGTCAAGGATGACCACACCTCTGACTTACAGCACCAGCATATATCTTAACTTCAAGAGAAGATGATGAGTATGACACCCCTGAAAACATCATGGTATTTTAACATCGCCACCTGGAAGGACACCCAAGAGGTTTTCACTAAAAGTATACATTGGGAGAGCCTACATTCAAATATTCTGCAGATTATTTTTGAGACATCTATTCTATCACTAATTGAAAAATTTCAAGAAGTTATCAATCATATACAAAAGCCAATATGAATGAACAATTTATTTCATCCTGGAATTTTACAGATTTCACAATTCACAAGTTTAAGCTTCTTTAAATTGACTTTGATCACTGTCACAGAAAGGCTGAAGATGAAGGACAATACAGCATGAAACGTAGCATCACAAGAAAGGAGAAGAACATTTAGGAAATTAAGTAATTGACTTAGAACAGGAAGGTAAACAGAATAAAATGACAGGGCAAAACTGAGCCAGTAAAACAATTCAAAACTTAGTCTAGGAGAACATGACGCATCAAGGTACAAAAATCAGAAATGCAATGGGAATTTAACTTGAAAGAAAGGCTACAATGTAAAAAAAAACTTAATCTACAACCAGAAACACACTGATCAACTGTTTTGACTAGAGTGTAGTTTTGTCTGGGGCAGAGACATGGACAGTAAGGAAGAGGGACAAAATGAATTTAGAGGCATTTGAGATGTAAGTATGGAAGAAATTAGAAATAATGAGATCAGAAAAATAATTCAGTATGGGGAGGTACTAAAAAGGATTGGAGAGAGTATAATTCAGGGGAAGAACACAAGAAAAAATATATTATCATAAAAAATGAACAGTGGAGTTCATGTTACAATCTACTCCACCTGTAATTATTAAGCCAGTTTTCAAAGAATTGGGAATATTGTCTGTCCATGCACATGTGTCTTAGAGATAGCTTCATTTGTAACTAAGAATTACCACCTACTTGAAACAAATTATGATATCAGCATACTTGTAAGAGAAGAGTGGAACATCCACGTGACAAACAAGAGACAGGAAATGCCATGACTGTGAGAGTGAAATACGCAGAATGTTGTGACATTCAGTCTGAAGACGTTTGATCCAGCTGTACACATTAGTACATCTGTACAAGAATCTTCATCTATGCAAAAATATTGCAACCTACATCTATTTGCAGTTGCTTACTGTATTTGAGCCTTGATCTCCCTCTTCAATTTTCAGCCTTCACACTTACCTCCATTACAAAACTAACAACCCTTGTGTCTCAAGAAGTGTCCTACCAACCAATCACTTCTTTTAGTCAGGTGGTGCCACAAACTTCCAGAAGTGTCCTACCAACCAATCACTTCTTTTAGTCAGGTGGTGCCACAAACTTCTTTCTTCTCCAATCTGATTACTAACTCTTCATCAGTTATTTGATCTACCATTCAATCTTCAGCACTCTTTCATAGCACTACATTTTAAAGAATTTATTCCCTTCTTGTTGGAACTGTGTATCGTTCATGTTTCACTTCTGTACTAGGCTATATTCCAGACAAATATCTTCTGAAAAGACTACCTACCACTGAAATTTATATTTGATGTTAACAAATTTCTTTTCCACAGAAAAGTTTTTCTTGCCATTGCCAGTCCACATTTTATATCCGCTCTACTTTGCCAATAGTTATTTTACTGCCTAAGTGGCAAAACTCATCTACTGCCTTTAGTGTCTTGTCCTAATCTAATTCCCTCAGCACTGCCTAATTTAAGTCCACTACATACCATTACACTTGACATCTTCAACTTTTGTAGTCTTGTCTTCCTCAGTTGCGTGTAATATTGCGGTATATTGATAATTTTTACTTATAGACCGTCTGACAGCAACTGAATAAAATAATTTTAGTGCCATACGCGTTTCGCCTTTATTTTCTGGCAAGGCTTCATCAGTGGCCTGGAATATGTACACATGTTTGCTATTTAATTTACATTTTGGTCACTGTACCTACAGGTTATAAACAGTTCTGGTGGTTGGTATTTCCTATTAAGTAGTAATGTTTTGAACTGTACGTACATGTTGTGTGGATGATTTCCTACATATTATGCTCCTGTTGCATTTTTAGTGTTGTTCTTCTTTTTACAAATGCCAATTCGCGATCCCCCCACCCACCCACATTTCACAGCACTATGCACTGAGCACTTGTTTCGATGCAATGTTTTGGTTTCTGTTGCCGACTGTCAGATGTTTTTGCCAAAGATTAAATGTTATTGCCAAACTTTAGAGTGTAATTATTGAAGTATCTGTCATCTGTTCGTGTATGTATTTGTGTGTGTGTGTGTGTGTGTGTGTGTGTGTGTGTGTGTGTGTGTGTGTGTGTGTGTGCCACTGATGATGCAGTCAGACGGTCCATATGTAAAAATTATCAGTATATCGTAATACCATTATGCTTGTTTTACTTTTGCTGATGTCCATCTTCTACCTTTTTTCAAGACACCGACCATTTCATTTAACTGCTCTTTCAAGTCCTTTGCTATCTCTGACACAACGACAAAGTTACTGGCAAACCACAACATTTCTACTTCTTGTCCTTACTACCTGAAATTTAATTTCTTCTCCACATTTTTCTTTTGTTTCCTTTACTGTTTGCTCAACGTACATATTGAATAACATCGAGAATAAGCTACAGCCCTATCTCAATCCCTTCTAAACAACTGCTTCACTTTAAGATTTTAAGCTCATCTAACTGCCATCTGGTTTCTGTACAGGTTGTAGATATTTTTCTCTCCCCGTATTTCATACCTCCCACATTCAGAATTACATAGAGTGTATCCCAGACAACACCGTAAAAGTTTTCTCTAAATCTACAAATGCTTTAAACATAGGTTTGCCAGTCTTTAAACTATCTTCCAAGATAGTCACAGGGACAGTATCGCTTTGCAAGTTCCTAACATATTTCTCAAACCCAAAATGATCTTCCCCATGGTCAGCCTCTACCAGCTTTCCCATTCTTTTGTAAATAATTTTTATCAGTATATTGCAAGCATGATCCATTAAACTGAAAGTCCAGTAATACTCAAATGTCAGCACCAGCCTTTTTAAGAAATGGAATTATTACATTCTTCTTTACATCTGAGGGTATTCTACATGTCTCAGTTAGGAAAAGGGGTAGAGTTCGGAAAAGTCACCCAGAACCCCCATGGCACGGGAGACTTAATTCTAATGTTGATATGTATACGCTGTTAATTTTTATTTACATGTCTAGTTCCATAGGATCAAATTGAGCAGCAAATCTCCAAGGTCATGGAGCGTTGCAGTAGATGAAATTACAATATAAAAATAATAACAGATAAAAATAAAATGTTTATGAACCTGAAAAAAAGCAAGCCATAAGTTTAAGTAAATGCAATCAACAATACAACAAGAATCAGATTAATATTTCAGGAACTCCTCGACTGAATAGAAGGAGTCACCCATGAGGAAACTCTTCAGTTTCGATTTGAAAGCGCATGGGTTACTGCTAAGATTTTCGAATTCTAGTGGTGGCTTACTGAAAATGGATGCAGCAGTATACTACACACCTTTCTGCACAACAGTTAAGGAATTCTGATCCAAATGCAGGTTTGATTTCTGCCAAGTATTAACTTAGTGAAAGCTGCTTATTGTTGGGAATAAGCTAATACTGTTAACAAGAAATGACAGTAAGGGATATACATTGCCGCAGAAGAAGCTGAGTAGCACCATGGTGTAGTGGTTATGATACTAAACTGTTGCATGGAGGGTCGCGAGTTCAAAACTCACCTGAACTGTATAATTTTAATTTCTATATTCAGTTCGAGGACATTCTGGAAGTATCCACAAAGGGCAAGAATCATTGTACTGGAACGTTCTGTAGCTGTATATATACCGTATGTGTTCCAGCCGGAGGCAGTTCGCTCCACACTCTTGTATGTGCAAGAGCTGAATAAATCTACGTTAAGTGAAGTTAGTGTTTGTCATTCATCTAATTACACCTTCTTCTATGTTACATTATTCTGGTGGAAACGCTGGGTATTGGAACTTGTGATAGCACACTTTATCAACGACACGGTGGTTCCCATCAGGCCACGACAGAGCCGCCGTTTATGTGGTGAGAAACCAGCATTCGAGCCATATTCAACAGATCACAATCTATCGGACACAGAAGAAGAACAGGTCATTACGATGACAGCAACCGTGTGCCACCACATGAGACATCCTTCCGGGTTCTCTGGTGATGATGGCCAAGATCCAAACAAGTGGCTGAAGGTATATGAGTGTATAGCCAAATTTAACAAATGGGATGACACCGTGTGTTTTGCTAACATATTTTTCTACTTGGAGGGCACTGCCAACCAATGGTATGACAACAACGAAGAGAAGTTCACAAGCTGGGAAGTATTCCAGGCGGAACTGCGCAAGTATTTCGGCGACACACAATGACAGAAGTGCAAGGCTGAAGATAAATTACAGTGCAGGGCACAGCATCCAGGAGAAACGACACCATCCTACCTTAAGATGTCTTGGACCTGTGTAAAATAGTGGATCCTAGAATGATGGAGGAAGATAAGGTTGCACGTCTCATGAAGGGTGTTGCTGAGGACATGTATCAAGCCCTACTCCTGAAGGAGGTTTCGACAGCAAGTGACTTCAAAAAATGGTGTCAGTATATCGAGACAATGCATCAAAAAAGAATTACATGCAAGAAGTTTGAACAGCTTCCAAACAATGTCTGTGATGTAGGAAGCAACTGATTTCACAAGTGTTCTTCATCAGATAGTGAGAGACGAAGTTCAGAAGGCACTTGGATTGCACGGCGAGTAAAAATGATTGTCACATAAGCGGTGACATAAAGGTAGAAAATTGATGTTTTGAGTCCAGAAAGATCTATGCAACAGAAACTGCAGATCATTTTGCCATTTTCATTGCGAAATTGCTGGCTTATTCATGTCTCGGGTAGTGATAGAGGGCTGTTTTCCTGTGTTGTCTGCAAGAGTAGTGAAAGGTGTTTGCTACTGCAAGGGAGGTCTGGTTTGTTTTCTGTTCTAATCTTCATGGAGGGAGGTAGACTATCAGTAAGCTTATGATTGGAGACTAATCGTTTAGTCCTCATGATTCCTAGATATAAGAAAATGAACTCCAACATTGATTGAAATGTTCATGTTTTACAATTGAAGTAAAATGAAAAAAATAAGGAATAGCTAAACAATAAGAAAAGGGGTATTCACAGTTATGAAAAGAACAAAATATACTGTTGAAATATGAATTTTTGTTGTATGTGCTATAAATGTACATACGTAATGACTGTATATAAAATATCTTGTGTTCAATATGAAGGGGGGAATATGTAGTGCTTCGAGAATTTCCACGTAAATTCTAGTACCACTTGGCCTTCCTCCGTCTCGAACACACGATATTTTAAATAGAAGTGTGAGAGAGATGAATCCAACATACTGCGCATTGCATGTTTGTGTATGCAGGTCTAAAAACAGTCACAAGCAAATTGTGGACGCAACATCCGAACGGCGGCTGACAAGTACCTGCTGTATGATCCATACAGCTTCAGTGTATGTGTAGAGAAGAACAAGGAGAGTTTACATATTATTCTGTGCGTTTAGTGATTGTGATGATTGTTAAGGACAAATGAAGAAATGAGGTTAGACTTTTAAGTAAATGATGTGTTGGACTTACTAAAAGCAAGATATCTTCATAAATTACTTGGCTGTTAAACCAACACTATTGTAAATGTATTTAATCGAGTCTAATGTGGGTTGGTTGGTTTGTGGGATTAAAGGGACCAGACTGCTCTGGTCATCGATCCCTTTTCCCAAAACTTAAAATACCCACACAGAGTAAAGACGACAATGGAAAAGACTGCAGACGACACAAGACAAGAAAGACGTAGACAGAGACCAGACAAAGTGAATTAAAATCACACAGAGTGTGACAGTGGTTGGCAGACCATAGAGAAAAAAAGGAAAAGCCAACCACCGAGAAACACATCAAAAACTCAGTCTAAAACCTTAGGCCAACAGCCAGACTCAACACAAAATAAAGATAAACACTTAGAGCAAATGATAACAGCCCCCTGCCCGAATAAAACACAAAACAAAGCCTGCCATAGCAGGGTCATCAGTTAAAAGGGCAGGGAGCGTATCAGGCAGCGCAAATGTCTGCCTGAGCACAGCTAAAAGCAGACAGGACATTAAAATGTGCACCACCGTCAAAACCACCCCACAGCAACAGAGAGGCGGGTCCCCACAGCTCAGTAAATATCCATGCGTCAGCCAGGTGTGTCCAATGCGCAGCCGACAAAGGAAGACTGAATCCCTGTGAATGGCTCGCATGGATGATCGTCACACAGCTGTCGTCTCCTTGACAGCACAGAGTTTATTACGTGTGGTCAGATCGCGCCATTCAGGGTCCCACAGCGTGAGAACTGCGCGGCGTGAGACTGCCCGCAAATCAGTCTCCAGGAGGCCAACGTCCAGAGATGGTTTACTGGTGGCCTCTTTCACCAGGCGGTCTACATGTTCATTGCCGGATATCCCAACATGGCCTGCGGTCAACACAAATACCACAGGGCATTCGCAACGGGCAAGAGCATGGAGGGAGACTCCTGGACAGCCACCACCCAACGAGAGCGAGGGAAACACTGGTCGATAGCTTGTAAACTGCTCAGGGAGTCGCTACAGATAATGAAGGACTCACCTGAGCAGGAGCAGATATACTCTAGAGCACGAAAGATGGCGACCAGCTCAGCAGTGAAAACGCTGCAGCCAGCCGGCAAGGATCGTTGTTCGTAATGGTCCCCTAGAGTTAGAGCATAACCGACACGACCAGCAACCATTGAACCGTCAGTGTAAAAAACGCCAGAGCCCTCATACATGGCTTGGATGGAATAAAAGTGGCGGCGGAAGGCCTCTGGAGGGACTGAGTCCTTCGGGCCCTGTGCCAATTCGAGCCGAAGGCAAGGGCGGGGCACACACCACGGGGGTGTATGCAGAGGGGCCCGGAAAGGAGGTGTAAGAGGGAAAACCCCAAGCCCGGAGAAAAGCTCTCTGACGCAGACCGCGATCATACAACCCGACCGGGGCCGACGTTCTGGGAGATGGACGAGCAACTGTGGGAATAGAAGACGATAGTTAGGATGCCCAGGCAAGCTAAAAACATGCGTAGCATAAGCGGCCAGCAAATGTTGGCGCTGTGACCGCAGTGGAGGGACACCAGCCTCCACAAGTATGCTGTCCACAGGACTGGTCCGGAAAGCACCAGTGGCAAGGTGTATCCCGCTGTGAAGGATTGGGTCCAGCACCCGCAATGCCAAAGAGGATGCTGAACCATAAGCCAGGCTCCCATAATCCAGACGGGACTGGATTAACGCCTGGTAGAACGGTAAGCGGGTAGATCGGTCGGCGCCCCAGCTCAAGCATCACAGAGCATTTAGATGTCGCCAACACATCTGTTTAAGCTGCCGAATATGAGGCAGCCAAGTCAACCAGGCATCAAAAACCACACCCAAAAACCTATGTGACTCCACCACAGCAAGAAGTTCGCCGTCAAGATAAAGCCGCGGCTCCGGGTGAACAGTGCGTCGCCAGCAGAAATGCATAATGCAGGTCTTGGCAGCTGAAAACTGGAAGCCATGTGCCTCGCGGATAGCACCCTGCAGCTGACGTTCAGCAGCTGCAATGCCAATGGAGCTATAGTAGAGGCAGAAGTCATCAGAATACAACAAAGCGGAGACAGACGTTCCCACTGCCGCAGCGAGCCCGTTAATTGCAATTAAAAACAGGCAGACACTTAAGACTGATCCCTGTGGTACGCCATTCTCCTGAACTTGGGAGGAACTATGGGAGGCTGTGACTTGCACGCGGAAGGTACGATGCAACAGAAAATTGCATATAAAAATTGGCAGTGGACCCCGAAGACCCCAATCATGAAGTGTACAGAGGATGTGATGGCGCCACGTTGTCTCGTACGCCTTCCGCATGTCAAACAAGACAGCGATGAGGTGCTTACGGCGGGCAATGGCTGTACGGATGGCGGACTCCAGGCTCACCAGATGACAATGCTTTCTCGCCATTGCGACGGAAACTCACCCTCGACCCAGAGGCGGTTGTAAAGGTCGAGGAGGCGTCGCTTGCAGTCCACTGAAAGGTATTTCAGCATCTGACAGTGGATGCGATCTGGCCCAGGAGCGGTATCAGGGCAAGCGGCTAGGGCACTGTGAAATTCCCACTCACTGAATGGAACATTGTAGGATGGTGGGTGCGAAATGAAAGGCTCCGACGTTCCATCCGCTCTTTAATGGAGTGGAAGGCCAGTGGGTAATTCGCAGAAGCGGAACTCAGAGCAAAATGCTCTGCCAAGCGGTTGGCAATTATGTCGGAGTCAGTACAAACTGCTGCATTCATTGAGAGCGCAGGGACGCTGACAGGGGTCCGATAGCCATAGAGGCGTCGAATCTTGGCCCAGACCTGCGATGGAGAGACATGGAGGACACATACCGCTCCCAGCACTCCTGGTTGTGTTGGCGAATGATGCGGCAGGCCCGCGCACGGAGCTGTTTAAATGCAACGAGGTTTTCTAAAGATGGATGCCACTTGTGATGCTGGAGCACCCGCCGGCGATCGCAGGCGACCACCAAGGCACAGTCCTCCGCCGAGGGGACCCAGAAGAACGGGGAATGGCAGATTCTGCGGCAGTAACGATGCCGGTGGTGACCGAGTGAACCACCGCATCAATGTTGTCATTAGAGAGAGGCTCCATAGCGACAATGGAGGACAACAAGTCCCAGTCAGCCTTATTCATAGCCCATCTGCAAGGGCGCCCAGAAGACTGACGCTGTGGCAGTGACAGAAAGATCGGAAAGTGGTCACTAGCACACAGGTCGTCATGCACACTCCATTGGACAGAATGTAAGAGGCTAGGGCTGCAGATCGAAAGGTCAATGGCGGAGTACGTGCCATGCACCACACTGAAATGTGTGAAGGCACCATCATTTAAAATGGAAAGATCGAGCTGTGCCAATACATGCTCAACAGTGGCGCCTCGACCTGTTTCCACTGACCCACCCACAGAGGGTTATGGGCGTTGAAGTCGCCCAGTAACAAGAAAGGTGGCGGCAATTGGGCTATCAGCGCAGCCAGGACATGCTGCGCGACATCACCATCCGTTGGAAGGTAAAGACTGCAGACGGTAACAGCCTGTGGCGTCCACACCCGAACAGTGACAGCCTCTAAAGGTGTTTGTAGAGGGACAGACTCGCTGTGCAGAGTGTGAAGGACATAGATGCAGACGCCACCAGACACCCTTTCATAAGCTGCCCGGTTCTTATAATAACCCCGATAGCCACGGAGGGCGGGGGTTCGCAATGCTGGAAACCAAGTTTCCTGAAGAGCAATGCAGAAGAAAGGGTGAAGGCTGATACATTGTCGGAGCTCAGCTAGATGGTGGAAGAAACCGCTGCAGTTCCACTGGAGGATGATATTGTCCATGGCTGAGAAAGGCATGAAGGGACTGGGGAGGCAGATTATGCCTCCTGGACCTCCACTGCTGCCGAGTCACTACCTGTGCAACAGCTATCCATCACGTCTGAGGGACTGGCGAGATCCAGGTCCTCAGCGGACGCCAGAATCTCCACCTCATCCTCAGATGCAGAGTTGGGAGGTTGCGGTGGGGCAGGTTCCACCGCAATTTCTGGATGCTTGGAAGCCTTTTTCTTTGTCTGCTTCATGTACTGTGCCTTTGGTGGGTCTGTGGGAGGGCCTCACTGGGTCAGTCTCAGATGGGAGGGCCCCAAGGGACCCCTTCCTGGCGAGAGTAGCCGAAGTAGTCTCACGCTTCTCCGGCTGGGAAGGGGTAACTAATGTCCCCGATGGTTGGGGTGGTGTTGCTCCTGAAGTAGATGGAGCAGGAGCAACAGGAAGTGAAGTGCCCCCCACAACCAAGGGGGCCGGTGAATTTTGACATAGCTGAGAGGCAACTGTACGTGACAACATGGGAGAGGATCAAACCGGTGTTGAAGCAGCGGCATAAGTTGATGGCATCGGCAATGTAGCCGCTCATATTTCCGCATAGCCTCGGGGTGGGTCAGGCGGTCCAGGGTCTTATATTCCATTATCTTCCTTTCTTTCTGAAATATCCTACAGTCCAGCAAGCAGGGGGAATGGTGTTCTCCGCAGTTAACACAGATAGGAGGCGGGGCACATGGAGTACTGGGATGCGAAGGACGTCCACAATCTCAACACGTGATGCCAGAAGTACAGCGGGATGACATGTGCCCGAACTTCCAGCATTTAAAACACCACATCGAAGGAGGGATATATGGCTTCACATCACAACGGTAAACCATCACCTTAACCTTTTCGGGTAAGACATCACCCTCGAAGGCCAAGATGAAGGCACCGGTGGCTACCTGATTATCCCTCGGACCCCGATGGACACGCCGGACGAAGTGAACACCTCGTCGTTCTAGGTTGGCACGTAGTTCATCGTTGGATTGCAGAAGAAGATCCCTGCGGAAGATAATACCCTGAACCATGTTGAGACTCTTGTGGGGCATGATGCTAACTGAAACATCCCCCAACTTGTCACAAGCGAGCAACCTCCGTGACTGGGCAGAGGATGCTGTTTTGATGAGAACTGAACCAAAGCGCATTTTTGACAAGCCCTCCACCTCCCTGAACTTGTCCTCTAAATGCTATACAAAGAACTGAGGCTTCACAGATACAAAGGATTCACCATCAGCTCTGGTACAGACGAGATACCGGGGCGAATACATGTCACTGGCATTCATACACTTTCGTTCCTCCCATGGTGTGGAAAGGGAGGGGAACGATTTGGGGTCATATACATTAGCTTTAAAATGAGCCCTCAAACGCTTAGAGACTGCTGGTGGCTGGCCACCAGCAATAGATGATGTGCCACTCTTCACTGTGTGTCATCCACCCTGATGCCACCTACTCCGACCAAGGGCCACCTGGCAGGATGGCCATTGCCGGAAGTCCTGATGCACCAGGGAGATGAGCATCTACTCCTTGGCATACATGGGGAGTAAATGGCGCAGGCATCAGTAGACCGATCCCTGTGTTGTCAGGGGGCTACAACCAACAGGGTACATGGCGGCCCCACCACAGCGGACTGGCTACGGTGCTGGATTTTAGGTGACATGTAGTCCATGGTTGTCGTCAGTGCAGAAAGTGGCACTGCACATCGCATGGCGGAAAGTGCACGCAGGAATGTATCCATGCCCAAGAGATGGAGAGCAGGCAGAACTGCAATGCAACGACAAATAAGCTAGCGGAAGTTCTCAACGCAAGATGGACACAATGCACCAAGTAAGACGCCCTTCCCCAATCAGCTCACTCTTTGGGAAAATTTTGAGATATGGAGGTCAAACCCGACAGGGGACCATCACATAAGGCCGAAACGTGTGAGACTCCTTTTAGTCGCCTTTAACGACAGGCAGGAATACCGCGGGCCTATTCTTAGCCCCGAACCGGCAGGGGGGCGAGTCTAATGCGAGACCGATCGGTTGACTTGCAAGTTTCAAATATTTATGGGAGAAATGGTGAATTTGTTCTTTATGGAAGTTGAAATATATCAAGACTAAACTAAAAATATTCTCGAGTATCCACTTATTTCATGAGTATAGAGAGAGAGAGAGAGAGAGAGAGAGAGAGAGAGAGAGAGAGAGAGAGAGAGAGATTCCCTTAACCAGCTTTATTCTTCGGAGAAGAAGTTTTTGGAGATCGAAGTGGCCGACTATCCAGAGAAGAATATCGGCTGCACACACCAAGTAAGTCAACAGATGTGAACTTAGCAAACCAGCTCCACATCACTTCTTGTCATCGAAAGCATTAGAAGGGGTCAACAAAAGATTCATGAACTTACACTATTTATTGCCCGAACTTCCTGCTTCTGAGCCAAAAATAACCTTTGAGAGTTGGTAAAATTACCCCAGAATATAATACCATATGACATAAGCAAATGAAAACAAGCAAAGTAGATTAATTTTCATGTCGAACGATCACTTACATCAGATACCGTTCGAATAATAAAAACAGCAAGTTCCTGAAAGTGGGCTTTCCATGACAGTTTACTATCTATCTGAACACCTAGAAATTTGAACTAATCGTATGCCCATTCTGTGAAATTAAAATGTCGGGTTCTGTTGAATTGTGCATTAGAAGCTGTAAAAACTGAGTCTTACTGTGCTTTACGTTAGTTTATTTTCTACAAGCCATGAACTTATGCCATGAACTGAGTTATTAGTATACATTAATAGTCTTGTTCCATTAATGTTGTACATAGCACTCTACCTAGCACAACCAAAGAAGTTGTTTTAAAAGATTATTCTTAGCTATGTGTGTTAATATACATAACTTCATTATCTACTGCAATAACTAAGGAAATATAGATCTTTTTCAATGGAATACTGTATTTTTTTAGGGCCACTGACTGTCAATGCGAACTCGTGTCGGTTTGCAACAACATAAAAGAAGAAATTAGATGTTCATATTTATAATCAGAATGGGCTTTGCAGTAAGTTACTGACCTCTCATTTTCTCTGTTTCTTGTTTAATAAAACAGTTTCAGGATTCTGTCACAATTACAACTGCATTAGTATTTAGTGAGATGCACTCTCGTAAACTGTCCTGAATTTGGGAAAAAGATTCAAACTTCGACATGGCAACAAGAGAAGTGCACGGCTGTTGCACAAGACATGCCAATGACAACACACTCCTGCATGCTATAGTAAGGGAATAAATAGGTGAGTAGCATGTAACCACAGCATCACTATTCTCAGACACATCAATACTGGGAAGGAGAAAAACCAGTACTGCACTGACACAACAATGGCACCTTGATTTCTAATGCATGTATCCCTCAACACTGGACTCATACTCACTCCGTTTCTGATCTCTACTGTATACCCTCACCATGAAAGGGCATCAAGCAGAAACAGTCCTTGAGGTGTCAATGAGTCATTCTCTGCCATACCCTTTCTTCTTAGTATTCCAGTCAAAACGTATACAAGACATTCTCTACAGCGTTTTGTAAGTCAAGAGATACATACACAATAAATTTTTGAGACAGGTAATGAAACGTGATTTGATTTTATTTTTAGTCAGTATGAGCACCCCATCTGGTACAGTTTTAATTGCCAGGATGTTTTAGTTTACTGGTATTCTATTCACTTAGGTTCTTACCAGTAAATCTCTGATTCTTGAAAGAACTGAAATCCCATGTACAAAATAATTTCAAATGTCTGATTACTTTACAAATCAGTTAATAGTTAAAAAGTTTAGAAAAGGTTTTAAATTTTGTTTAAAATCTGCTGGAAGTCACTAAGTGCATTCTAAAATACCAAATGAATAAAGTCCGAGTATTTGCATGCCGTCAGTTATGCTTCCTCAAGACACACACACAGTTTCTAACTGTAATATTTATCTCACTGTGTTAAACTTTTAACATAATATTATACGTCCTTATGCGTACATTATGACAGCATTTTAAAATTTTAATTTCAGTCAATAATCACACAAAGTACTGAAAATCAAATTTCCGTTGTCCTGAAAAGCCGCTAGAAAGGCAACCTGCAAGTGGTACTGGGTTCTGGGTTAGTAGCTTTGTAATATAGATTAAAGCAATGTTTGGTTCAAACTCTATAAACCGCTAATTACTGCTCCAAGTAAAGAAGTGGAATTTGGAATGTATGTTGACACTTGTTCATTCACCTCTTCTCCAGTTATCTTCGAAAATAGCTGAGTACCTGGTGTTGTTTACGCACGTATTTATTCCAATCTTCTATTTGTTCATCTCCTCCTCCCTCTTCTCACTGTCCATCTCGTTCTTCACCTCCTCCCTGCCCACCTCCTCCACCCCCTCTCTGCCTGTCACTTCTACCCCCCACTCTCATCTCCTCCAGCCCCACACTCTGTTCATCTCCTCCTGACCCTCTCCCTGTCCATCTCCTCTTGCCCCTTATCCCTGTCAATCTGCTCCTCCCCCCTCCATCTATTTTTTCCTTTCCCCCACCTATCTCCCCCCTTTGTCAACTTCCTCTCTCTCCATCTCCTCTTCCCCTATCTCTCTGTCCATCTCCTCCTCTCTGTCCATCTCCTCCCATTTCCTTTATGTGCCATCTCCTCATCCCTCCAACTCACTGTCTCTCCATGTTCACACACTTGCGCCAAAAAAAGGCAGGGAATTCTAACACCTACAGTATTTCTTTTAAGACTGTAATTAACATGTGCACCATATTTGAATGAAATCGTTCCAGGGGTCAAGGATAGGCTCTTTACCCATGGTGTTGCCTGCATATGTACATGTGAGTAGATTTCACATATATTTAACAAACTTCACACATATATGTATGTATATTTCACCTCCATGTCTATCAAATTTCACCCTGCAGTTTCATTTTCAGGAAACTCAATCTTTATGATATCATATCTCCTGAGCTATGTGCAGTACAATGACATAATTTTACAGGTATATCCAGTGTTACATGTGTCTACTGTCTGTGAAATGTGTTGTAAATACAGTTAGAGCAATGAAATAAATTTAAGCATCTTGCACGATGCGGCAGTTTGTCATGCCCCTCAGTATTTGACATCATATCTCCTGAACTATGCATTGTACAATGATGTAACTTTTCTGGTACATTCTATGGTATATGTGAATACTGCCTGCAAAATGTGTCACAAATACAATTAGTAGTAAAGAAGTCATGAATTTAAAGTTGCACTTCATGTGGCAGTTTTACTGCAAAAACAGTGAAAATGTATTAGGCGATTAACTTTTTGCCTTTCATCATCTTATGGTGGTCGTCAGCAAGAAAAAGTTTCTTACACATTTGAAATTGTGTGTAAAATTTGTTGCAAGTCTCTAAGTGCTACCATTCTCAAATACTGGACGATTAAAGTACGGGTTTTCATGTATCGTGGGCTACACTGCTTTTTCACCCACACCCCCTCCCCTTTGATAGGTGGGTGGTTCTTGCATTCCACAGTGATTCTTTCTGAAAGCAAGTGATATATGTACCAAGTTTGGTTGAAATCAGTCCAGTGGTTTACGAGATGTGGAACATACAAACATACATACACACATTTTTATGATTTGTGGTACGTGCTGAGCAAAAATTAGATTCTTCTCGGTCAGCAGACTGATACGTCACACAATATAGACAAAACTGATCGCAATGAAAGATCCACTGTACAAGAACGAAAACATTACTAACATCACTGACAGTCACTTAACTTATTCAATAAAAAATTGTTGTTCAAAACATTGAAATTTTTATACAAATAACATGTTTTACCTTATATGCTTCAAAACTTCTGGGTCATCCGTTTCCTTAATCATTTTTAAGAAATCCTGAAAGCTTGGAGCATAGGTATATGATTTTTTTCGAATTGTCTCTTTCTGAGCTTGATGTTGAATGTAGAGGAGGATTCTTTGGTTAATGTAATCAGGGTCTGTGATAATTTCAATAGCTGGGTGAAGTACTGCAATTCAAAATATGTAACAATATGAACTGACTAATTTTGTAAATGAACAACAATATGAAAAAACAAAAGCTACTACGACGAGCAAAAGAAAAACAGGTATCACAGAAAACATGCGCCTAAAATATTTGTTGCTCTGTTATGAAAGCAGAAGATATAAATAGGTAACTTCACAGTTCAAAAATTGTCCTGCTTTATTATTAGAATATTTATCATCATTTTTGGTCCTTTCAACTGTTAAATATACTAATCATAATCCTCATTTGTTGAATGTCTGCAGCCACACCCTTTCTTCTTCTGACAGTTGGACAGCAAAATAAACTTGGAATGATAAATTAATTAGCAGTATTTCCCATTATTTAATTTTGAAATTTTGCAGTTCCAAGTCATTGTCTAATCTAGTGTTATACCAGTAATTTACAAAAGTGTCACACATTCCACTTAAAACAAGGGGAAAATATGGTAGCAATGGTGCCACAGATTGTTAATCATCAAGTATTCATTACAACATTGCCATAAATGTATTTAAGATAGTACCTTTACAGGTAATTAGCTCTCTCAGTAACAGCTTGATGGTTCGTGTTTCTGTATAACCCTGAGGAAACAGCAATTCCATTGCATTCTCAGTGAATTTTCGTAAAAAGGCACGTTCTTTATCCACCGACAACACATGAGGAGGTAAGTGATAGGCAGCCTTCTCTTCATCTCTGAAAAATGCCATTTTCTTTAATGAACTTGAAATATTTAGGCGTAATATTTAATGATGAAATGTTACTCACTCCATAATTTGTACTTTTCGTATCATTTCAAAGTGTTTTGTCACTTTACAAACTATGTCTACAGCAACAAGCTTTGATGGATCAACTTTAGACATCCTCTCCTGGAGATTTGACACAACTTTCCACATATCCTCCCTAGAATGAGAAAGGTGTTTTTCGATTAGAACAGAATGCGTAGATATATTTCTTTTCTTTTTCGGTCATTTTCTATCTTAGAGACAATAACTTCTGCCAATAAGCATTTACAAAGACTGAACATATTCTGTAGAGCACAACAGACCTTTTTCTCCTAAGAATTATATTAAACTGAGAGCTCGGAAAAAGAAAACATGCTCTGCTCCTCAAACTTAATTAAAACATAAAACTACAATAATTATAATTTACAAGGCTCCTGAAAATAATTCAAAAATTTCAAATTTAACTGAATTAGATACTGAACATTCAATAATACGATGATGATGAATGCACAGAAATCACAGCCATAGATTAAATGGAACAGTCTGTTGAATTATGAAATATAAATGTACACACATACAAGTCTAGAAGGAAGGAAAGTAATATATTAATGCACCATCAATCTTGTAGATACCAGAAATGCTCGGTTATAAAATGATCTGGCCATTACCTACTCAGACGAAACATTCCAGCATTCACCTCAACCGCCAACACCCGAATAAATTTATACTTAAAGAACAATCAAAAATCATATTTTGTAACCAGTAAAGAAGCGTTATAGAATACATAAAGGTGAATCTGAGCTATGTTATACCTGTCAGTTATATTCGGGTATGTCACATATTTGCAACAACAGGCATTTGAGAGATCGGACATTAACAACATGTAAGTTAGTAAAACAAATTTTGATGATTTATTGATAGAATTGACATGATTAAGAGTGAAAAATACGAAGTAGCAAACATTTTAAATAATTATATAGAACACAACATAGCACTATTTGTTAAATTCTCAGAAACTATTTATTTTCGTTAGACGCAGATGAATGTTACAGTAATAACGTATGAATACTCCCTGTTCTTCACAGTTCAATATTTTATATCTTTGCCTTATGTCTGTAACCTGAAGCCAATGACCTACTGAATCAGTGTTGGTAGACCTCTTTTAAGCCAATTTTGTTGAACCCCACATAGTAGCTGTGCATCTATACTTGCTGAAAACCTATCACTCCTTTTTGTTTATATGAATTCAGACATGTCAGACACCACAAGGCATCTGCAACTGTGATACGTATAATGTACACTGAAGGTGGAGGGGTGAAAAAGGAAAGGAAAGGGAAAAAACTAATGACATCAGATGCATCGGGACTTCAGGCGGAATCAGCAGCAATGAGCGAAAATATATCCTGGACCGGGACCTGAACCTGGGATCTCCCGTGTTCTATGCAGCTGTGTTAATCACTGCGCCAACCAGAAACAGTGTTTATCACAAATGCACAGACTAACTCGGCGCACTCCCCTACTGACTCACATTTCCACCTAGTACCACCTATCCACAGTCCCTGTCCATGTCCTCCATGCTTGCCAATTTTTTATATTCCCACTGGATGTCGAACATAAATATGCATCCACACTGAAGTTGCAGATGCATTGCCATCAAGGCGACTCAGTTATATAAATGTGAGGTGCCTGTTCTGGCAAAAGCTAGAAAAAGAGCTTGTTTTCGAAAGCTGGTGTGAGTGCTGTTTTCTGTAACATGTTTCTGTACTCCACGCATCGATCCACTACAGGTGAACGATTGCCTTTCTCTTACTGTACATAAAAAACAAACGAAGTATCTCATATCCTCATTAGTGTGCCACTAGATACTCAAGTGGCAGGCACACCACTTGACATAGCTGCTACACTGATAAAGATGTGTTTTCCCTAAAACGTTCAAATAATTTGTGAATGTATGGGGTCATTCCATATCAAATCACCCAATAAAAAATAAATTTTACACCCACCTCCTTAGATTTTCATGAAATTTGGCTCAAATGGTTCTAATACCATCCTGACAACACCTGCAATTTTTTTTGCTGTATCTCTTATAGTTTTTTTTTTTTTTATAATTTTTTTAAAGTTTTTATGTTTTGCGTTTTCCGAACGTTTGGAAATGGTAAATTTAATTTGTATTCAAAACTTTAAAATTGCTTATCTTAAAAACTCTTTTAGATAACATCATGAATTTTTGCAGCAAGTTTATTTATTATACATATTTGAAAATAAAAATGATACTATTAAAATATATTAATATTTTCTAAGAAAAAAATATATATATATGTATTTTTTTCTTTTTTTTAACGGATGTTTTGTTTTATAAGAATTGCAATATCTAGAGTCTCAGACCTGATAGAATGCTCAAATTTGTTTTAATTTACTCTTTAACATATAGGCTACTTGATAAAACAAAAATAATGATGGTTTTTTAACATGTTTATTAATTATAGTAGACTACATTAGAATTACGTAAAAAGATAGCGTTCTTACAACACATGTATAACCCAACTGATTGCCTGAAACATTGAATTTTTTGAGTAATTTTGTCTTTTTAATAAACATTAATGCTGATTCAAACTGTTTTTCCACTTCATCCAAGAGCTTTCAGTTCTTTTGATACAGTCTTTTTTGAAGTAGTACATTCTTCCAGTGCCGCTTGATTGAGGTGCGTCTACTACACAGACTATGTGCTCCAAAGGCACTATGCAAGAATCTTCTCTTTCAGGCCAATAAAATGATGCAGCTGGTCCTGAAGGATGTAGAAATAGAATTTCTGCATCTTCTTCATCAATGAATATTGTTTTTACCTGTCCAAAGTACCAGTTACCATCATGATTTGCATTGTTCAACACGAACCCAATCAGAAGAAGAATGGAAAGAAAAGACTAAGGAGGGTTTTACACTATCTGTAGTCCTTCTAATTTCAAGGTTGTTTGTTGGAAGTGGTTTGAAGTTATGAAAACTTCTTGTTCCAGGAATGGTTCGGGTTGCTGAAAAAACGTTTTTCTAGTTTTAACTGTAGCAAATCAGCTTCTTTTTTGTCAATAAAGTGAAAATGAATGTTTTCAATATTTTTTTCACAAAACTTGTACACATCGATTGCTGTCATTATTTGTTCTTCATCTGAAAGCTGTAGACTTGCTTTCCTTAAAATTCTTTTAATAGTTCCTCCTAGGCCATCACAAATTGACTTCCCATGACTTGTTGCAAAAAAAGAGTGTTGGGCCTTCAAATTAAAGCCTCTCAAGTGTTCAGTCAAATTTTTAAAACTGTTTCTATTTTTGTACTGCCCAGCACAACCATCTGTAAAGTAGTGAACTGAGTCAATGTCAGTATGATGTAATGACAGCCACTTTGTAATTTCTTTTTGTACAAAGTTAACAAAACCAGTGTCATGTTCTTGGTCATCACTAATAAAACAGTGGTTGGAAACAAAAATATTGTTTTCCTCATTTCCTAGGAAAACTCCAACTGGGTGTAGAGTACAACCACCTCTATTCCAGTGGTAACTTTGGATCTCAGTTTGTATAACAAAGGAATAATTTTCACTGAAATCCATCACAATAACTGCTGTTTTGGGTGGTGGGTCTTCTTTCAATCTTTTAAAGGCTGCCGATTGGGATTTTGCTATAAACGAGTGCGGGGTGAGCTTTTCCAATGACCTAACCAATAAAGAAATGTAGTCTTCTACACTGATTGATCATTTCTGCCCTGTCTGTGTTAACCCACTGACTGATTACAATTTCTTCTTCTAAATCATAATCTTCACTTAGTTTTTCAGTTAAGTACTCAGTTAGTGCAGCATTTGCAGGACAGCTGTCACAATGATGTAGCATGCAGTTTCGGTTTTCCGTGTTGCACACAAGCATCTTAATTAGGTCTTTATAAGATTCTTCAATTTTCACAGCGTCCAATAACAGTTTAACATTCTGGTGGATACTGCATACACATACAGTGTGTGTGCCTGCAGCACCAGCAAGGATACACCATTTAGGTCTCAAGAAACAAAATTTTGAAAATCCTACTTCTACCTCGGGATTATCCCATTTGAAAGAATAATAGAGTTCTCTCAAGTTACACAAAATGAGTCTTTTTTGCATGTACACATTTTTTTGAACACTTACTTTGTCTTTTGTTCCAGGTAGCACTCTGGAACTTTCATCCTTTTCATAAAAATCTGTTACAAGTCTTACTGTATTTTCAGAAAGAGATTTACCTTTTTTTGGACCAAGAGTTTCCAAGATACCCTTTTCAGATTTTAGCTTTCTAGCTTGTCGCACCATGTACTCACTTACATTAAATTCTTTCATCACTTTATTTCGACTCCAAGAATCTGGAGCCAAGGTCAGAATCTGGATTTTTCTAGACCTCCAACAGATGACATCTTCTCTTTCATAAGAGAAATCATTACATCAAAATCCTTTGCTTTCTCAACCACACTCGTATCTTCTTCGTCATCATCAGAACTTGGTGCATCATATTTTAATGCTTTTGAAACCGCCTTTTTTGCAGTCTTTTCAATATTACTAACCTTCCTTTTAAAATAAGACCCTATACTTTGTTCTGACAAGCCATGAAGCTTTATCGGTGTTAAACCTAAGTTATCAAGACCAATATTTGTTTGTACAAGGGATTCATTTCTGGATTCCAATGATTCTAATTCAACCATGACTTCATCATCTGTTTCACTTTCATTGACTTCAACTCTTAATTTTTCCTCACAAAAGTTACGGCATGTTGAGCAAAGCTTTTGTCCAGGTTTCATGCTACTATTTTTTGTCAGTAATTGTTTAGAAAGATCCAAGCCTACATTTCTCAAAGACTTTTGATGGGCTTTTTGTGTTTTTTTTTAGTGGGTCTACACATGTTGTTTGATACTTTTCAAAAAGATTTAAAAAGTAGTAGCTGTGGTGTGAACATATATTCTTAAATTCACACAGATTAATTCCAGATAGCAAGTGGATCAATTTTTTTTTCTTCCTCACTCAATTCAGGTACCGGTTGTAACTTTTTTGAAGGTGTGTAGGTTGTTTGGAAACAGTCAGATTTTTTAAATAACCCTACGCTACAGGTTTGAATATCTGACATACTGATTTCACTTTTGGTCTGATTACTGTTCTTTTATAGTTTTGTTCAGTAAACTAAGTAACAGTACTTACTGAACGTTCGAATAAACTTAATAAAATACTATCCAAGCACTATATAACACTGTAATAATTTTTTACTTCAAAACACAGGATTAACAAAACAAAATCCAAGCATACATTGTTACTCCAAGAAGACAAAAACTTATTTTTGGTGTCTAAGTCACTTCGTACTTTTTATTTTTAAAATATAATTAATATCATTTAAAAAATTAGATAACTATTGAACAGGTTAAAAAGCCAACATAATTTTTCTTTTATCTAATAGCCTGTACAATTAAGAGTATTTTAAAACAAATTTGAGCTTTCTGTCAGGTCTGAGACTCTAGATATTGCAGTTTTTGTAAAACTAAACAAAAAAAAAACCAACAACTACTTGTAATTTTTTTTCATTTGGAAGATTTTAATATATCTTTATGGTAATTTTTTTAACATTTAGATATAATACACAAACTTATTCCAAAATTTCATACTGATATATTGAGTATTCTTTAACATACAAATTTTTTGTAGTTGTGAGGACACGTTTAAGTTACGATTTCCGACTGCTGAAACAACGCCAAATCTAAAAACTTTAAAAATTTATATATAAAAAAAAAGAAACTATACGAGATAGAGCAAAAAAATTTTACAAGTGCTTTCAGGATGACAAAAGAAGTAATTGTACCAAGTTTCACCAAAATCTGACATGGTTGGTGTCAAGGCCTGGGTGACTTGACATGGAATGACCCTATGGGTAAAAAAGCAAAACAAGAAAAACTATAGCTAATGTTTATCTACAAGATAATATATAAGTTTGTTATATTTCTTAAGTCATATTGTTAGCAAATCTCTAACCACCCAAACAAAGAATATAATTTACAAGCAACTCAAATGATGTATAAAAAACTTATCAAAAAAGACACCAACATTTTTTTAAACTGGCTGTATTTGGAAATACGAACTGAATAAAATCAAAGTCAAATGTGGAAAACAGCGAACAAGCAGTAAGTGATTAAAATATATGTAGTTCCAACAGCATCTTCTCTCATATACCTGAAAAGGTTAGTGTTCAACGAAACACTGTCAAACTATCAAAGAAAGTGATTGCAGATGCGAGTGTAACAAGGGATGAAAATCAGTGAGTGTAAAAGAAGCCAGAAAGGAGAAAGGTGTCTGAAGACCTGTGATGGGTTTCCACCAGTAAGGTCACATATTATAATAGTCAATTGCCTCTTCAAAAAATTACTGAAGATAAAGCTCCACTTACATAAAAACAGGAGATATTGAAACATAAGGGCTGGACTATTAGTAGACACACACACACACACACACACACACACACACACACACACACACACACACACACGTTTTGATTCACGTAGTATGCTAGTACAGAATAACGCACCACAAGCACCAGCAGCAGTTGAAGCAAAGATGGCTGCCTTTACCAGCTCACTTTCTATTTTTGTTTGAAGAATCCAAGTCTACGACAACTCTGCAACATGTTATCACACAGGGGATGTCAAAGATCTTCCCCGCTATGAATCGCAGTGCCTACCTGGCACGAGCCTCTGCCAATTATCTGACTCCTCCACCTATGTACTTTGCCAAAGTAATCCCATAACAGGAGACCAACATAGCCTCCAATTCCTTCTTTGGGCCTTAGGCCCTTCCCAGAACCTCTCCCTGGAATCCATTTCCCTCCTCACTCCTATGACATCTCGCACACCCAATTTCTACATGCTCCCCAAAATCCACAACACCAACAATCCTGGTCATCCCATTGTGGCTTTTTATTGTGCTGCCACTGAAAGAATTTTGGTACTCACTGACCAACACCTCCAACCAACTGCTCATAATCTAGCCTCCCACATCCAAGATATTGACCACTTCCTTCAATTGCTCTCCACCATCCCCATCCCTTTACCTCCTGGATCCCTAATCACCACTGTTGATGTCATCTCCTTATACACCAAAATCCCTCATGCCCATTGTCTTACTGCTACTGAATACTACCTTTTGCCAACATCCTTTAGACTCCAAACCCACTATCTCTTTCCTCACACACCTTACTAACTTTATCCTAATGCATAACATATACAAACAAATCCACGGTGCAGCCATGGGCACCCACATGGCACCCTCCTATGCCAACCTGTTTATGGGCCATCTAGAGGCAGCCTTCCTAGCCTCCCAAAATGATTAACCCGTAGTCTGGTTCACTTTCGTTAATGATATCTTCATGATCTGGACTCCGGTCAAGACACACTCTCTTCATCCCTTCACAACCTCAACACCTTCTCTTCCAACCACTTCATCTGGTCCTCTTCAACCCAGCATGCTACCTTCCTCGATGCAAACCACCTTCTCTCTGATGGTTTCATCCACACTTCTGTCTACATTAAACAACCAAGCATCAAAAATAACTTACATTTCTACAGCTGTCACCCTTCCATCCTGCCTGGTCACCCATGGACGGCATATTTGCAGTGACAAGAACTCCCTTGCCCAGTTTTCTGGGGGTCTCACCAAGGCCTTCACAGACAGTCACTACCCCAGACCTAATCCGCAAAGAGATCTCCTGTGCCATTTCCCCTCACATCCCCAATCCTTCCATTATCACCAAGAATCAGTCACAAATGAGTACCCCCTTCATCACCCAATACCTCCCCAGGGCTTTGACTGACTATCATCATGCCCTGAAATGAGGGACATCCTACCCGAGATCCTTCCCATCCCTCTGTTGCCCAGTCAACCTCCACAACATCCTAGTCCATCTCTATGCCACTCCCAATCCCAACCCTTTGCCACAAGGATCAGAACCCTGTGGAAGACCCAGGTGCAAGACCTGCCCAATTCATCAACCCAGCACTTCCTATTCCAGTCCTTCATAGGTTTATCCTATTTCATCAGGGGCCAGGCCACCTGTAAAAGCAGCCACGTGATATAGTAGCTCTGCAGCAATAGTTGCATAGCTTTTTATACTGGTATGAATACCAACCAGCTATCCACCAGGGTGAATGGCTACCACTAAACTGTGGCCATGAGCAAAGTAGACCACCCTGTGGGAAAACATACTGCTGAACAAAACATGCTTGATTTCAATGGCTGCTTCACAACCCGAGTCATTTGGATCCTCCCCTCCACCACCAGCTTTTCTGAGCTGCACAAATGGGAGTTACACCCAAAAAACATTCTCTGCTCCCGTAAGTATCTAGGCCTCAATCTACAGTAACATACTGTCCCCACATCGCCCACACAAGTTTCCACCTCATCTGTCCTATTCACCTCCTCCCCAATCCTGTCTTCATCCTTTTTGTGTGCTGCCATCTGCCAAGGCACCCATCCATCTTTTCCTGTGCCTGTTGGAAGTCTAGTCTTTGGACACTCCGCCAAACAGTGCACCCCTCTCCCACCACCCATACACTGCTATACCTTCCTCTCTCTGCCCCCTCCAGATTGGTGCTTCCATTCCATGTAAAAATTGCATTCTGGTCCGAGAGTTTCTAGCCATTTCCAAACAGAGATTGATTCACCTTGTGCCTGCACACAACCACATTTTTAATCCATTTCATGCAGGATATATAAACCACAAAAAGCACTAACCAAAGCAGTCAGAGACTGAGGAACTACAAGCAGACCACAACAACAAATAATCAAACCACCACCCTGGAGGACTAGGCATTGTACCTTTGTACTACTAGAAGTATGATACGTGCAGAAAAGAAACAATTAAAATACAAACTAGTTTGGGTGTTGTCTAGAAAACACTGTAGGCACTATTGTTATGGTCTGTCACAAAAATCAAAAGCTCAAGCTGCTGTAAGAGCACAAACTCACTGGGCACAGCTGCTTGGCACACATGATCACAACCACACTATATTTGATCATGTATGTACACAATTTTGCAGCCAAGTCCATCGCAGTTGATGAAGAGAACAGCATTTCAGAGAAGAGAGTGTATTTGTCCTTTTTTGTGTGACAGAACAGTAAATTTAGTAACCCATCGGACAAATTAATAATCCAAATTTATTGATATGTGTACAGTCACACCTCTAGTGGGAACACAGCCACTACTGCAGGCCAGTCACACAGGTATCCATAGTACGCCAAATAAAAGGCTGCCAGGCTGCCTCAGTCTCTGTTTGCTGTACTGCAAACATCTCTACAAGAGGACTCAGCAGTGCCTACTGCTTACAGTGTATTTAGTGGGATGGAAGCTGAATATGTTTCCACCACTCTTGCCTAAATGGGGCTTTGCTTATGATTATGTGTCACCCAGCTAGTGGCACTAGGATCTCGTCTTTCTACACTGGAGCAATCTCCAAACAGTTTCTTTTGTGACTGAAGATATTCCTCCAAGAACTGTTTCTGCTGATTCATGGACTAATCTGACATTAGCTCATTACAGAAGCTGTTTGTGTCAATAAGTTTCGAAGTCTAAAGTGATGGTCGCAATAGAAAAACACAGTGAAGATTTAAACACATGCACATCAATCAAGGTTCTTAACAATATGTAAGTAATAACCTCAGTCTTTGTCAAAATTCAAATTAAAAACAGAGTTGCAGCTTTTCAAAATTGTAAAATAATAATTCAAACAATGGAAAATCTTGGATGGAATAACAATACTAAGTCTTGTTATTCAATCTTGGATTTTTCATTTGATTTCATACTGTTAATGGTTCACATAGCCATGGCTCATTATTTCCAACTAATCAGCCATTCTTAATCCACACTAAAATATTCTACCAAACAGTATGAACAGGAGTCCAAATAACACACAAAATCTTAAAACTTTTTGACACACGTATCATTGTTATCTAAAGTAAAGAATAGGCTGATAACAAAACTGCTGAACTCTTATTGGAAGACAAAAGCAAACAACTAAAACTGGTGAGTCTTTCCAAAGTGAGCTTAAGTTACAGGGCTGTTTGTTTCCTACTCTTAGTGGTATTCTTGCATCACTTTTCCATCGGAGGGACTAGATTGATGTTTCCCCATGGCCTTGTAGTTGGCTTCACTACAGGTTGCATGGTGTTCTGCATCTATTGAAACTACCTCTCTACACATTCATGACTATTACCTGAACAGATTAGGAAATGGAATGGCACGCTGCACCAAGAGATTCCTCAGAAGCACCTCTGGCTAGGATACCAGCTTCCTCATTCCCACATGCCTTAGAATGCAGCAACATGAAATTTCCTTCCATCAAAACCATAACATGAAAATTTACTGGCTTCTATGGACCACTCTGTTGGTTGGATACATTTGTTGACGACTTTGAAATGCACTTACGGGCTCCAACAGATGAAAAAAAGGTTACTGTTTTGTTTACATATGCCCATCTGCAGTGCTTTCATGATTGCATATAGCTCAGCATCAGACTCAGACAGCTTCTTCACAGTGCGGATCCTAAGGCCATTGCTAACAAAATCAGCCAAGCAACTGATTATCTCTTCTTGCTTCCATCCATCAGTGCAAATGTCTTTCAAACTGTGTTGTAAAACAACAATGTAGAATAGCTGTCTGCATCCAAAGCCCTGTCAGTGACATGCCTCAGTGTATTTTATTGCCTTCAGAGATCTGCATTTTAGATATCTTAGATGTGGCAAACAGTTAAATTTCTCATCTCATACAAAGGCCAAAGCTCTTATAACTGTGAATGGTGTTCCCCAGTTGCAAATTTAGTAGCTTAAAAATTTGATGTCACAGGTAAATTTTTTTTAGGGAAGAACTTAAAAGTTGACAATCAATAGTTGAGAGGACAGGACGAAAATACACTGAAGAGCCAAAGAAACTGGTATAGCTGCCTAATATTGTGTAGGGCTACTGCGAGCATGCAGAAGTGCCACAACACAATGTGGTATGGACTCAACTAATGTCTGATGTAGTGCAGGAGGGAAGTGACACCATGAATCCCGCAAGGCTGTCCATAAATCCGTAAGTGTATGAGGTGGTGGAGATCTCTTCTGAACAGCACGTTGCAAGGCATCCCAGATATGCTCAATAATGTTCATGTCTGGGGAGTCTGGTGGTCAGCAAAATTGTTTAAACTCAGGGGAGCCACTCTGGCAATACTAGATGTGTGAGATGCTGCCTTGTCCTGCTGGAATTTCGAAAGTCTGTCAGAATGCACAATGGACATTAATGGATGCAGGTGATCAGACAGGATGCTTATGTGTGTTTCAACTGTCAGAGTCATACCTAGACATATCAGGGGTCCCATATCACTCCAACTGCACATGCCCCACACCATTACAGAGCCTACACCAGCTTGAATAGTCACCTGCTGACATGCAGGGTCCATAGATTCATTAGGTCGTCTCCATACCCGTAAACGTCCATCGGCTCAATACAATTTTAAACGAGACTCATCTGACAGGCAACATGTTTTCAGTCAACAACAGTCCAATGTCATTGTTGATGAACCCAGTCGAGGAGTAAAGCCTTGTGTCATGCAGTAAGTGTACACAAGTGGACCTTCGGCTCTGGAAGCCCATATTGACGATGTTTCATTGAATGGTTAGCATGCTGACACTTGCTGATGGTCACATATTGAAATCTGCAGCAATTTGCAGAAGTGTTGCACTTCTGTCATGTTGAACGATTCTCTTCAGTCGTCGTCGGTCCCGTTCTTCCAGGATCTTTTTCTGGCCGCATCGATGTCAACGATTTGATGTTTTACTGGATCCCCGACAGTCACGGTACACTCGTGAAATGGTCACGCAGTTCTGTGCACAAGAATGTCCATATGAATGCAGTTTCATTAAGAAGGCACCTATATGGTTAAGCCATCCATAAGTTGCATCCTGTACCTGCTTACCAGTACATTTACATGCACATGCTTGGCTTGTGGCATTGTCACGCATGTTTTTGTCACTCTCTAACAGGTTCTTCTGTCATTTATCTACAGTACTTGATACGATTGTTGTGTAGTCTTTCACAAAGTGTTGTCAGTAACCTATAGTAAGCGACACGATCATGGCAGATTCCCTTTGCTAGGTCAAGGATTTTTTGACCGAACTTACAAATACATACAAAGAGTGACAGTGCTTGTGGAAAGTGTGATCCAAGTGCTATACAATTAGGAATTTATACACTAATTCTTACAAATGAATTGCTTGTGTGTTGCAAACCAGTTTTCCTTGAAGTGAGCAGTACCTTTTTTGCAAAAAAATAAAAAGCTTGGGCCTTGCCGTTGGTGGGGAGGCTTGCGTGCCTCAGCGATACAGATGGCCGTACCGTAGGTGCAACCACAACAGAGGGGTATCTGTTGAGAGGCCAGACAAACATGTGGTTCCTGAAGAGGGGCAGCAGCCTTTTCAGTAGTTGCAGGGGCAACAGTCTGGATGATTGACTGATCTGGCCTTGTAGCAATAACCAAAACGGCCTTGCTGTGCTGGTACTGCGAACGGCTGAAAGCAAGGGGAAACTACAGCCGTAATTTTTCCCGAGGACATGCAGCTTTACTGTATGATTAAATGATGATGGCGTCCTCTTGGGTAAAATATTCCGGAGGTAAAATAGTCCCCCATTCGGATCTCCGGGCGGGGACTACTCAGGAGGACGTCGTTATCAGGAGAAAGAAAACTGGCGTTCTGCGGATCGGAGCGTGGAATGTCGGATCCCTTAATCGGGCAGGTAGGTTAGAAAATTTAAAAAGGGAAATGGATAGGTTAAAGTTAGATATAGTGGGAATTAGTGAAGTTCGGTGGCAGGAGGAACAAGACTTTTGGTCAGGTGATTACAGGGTTATAAATACAAAATCAAATAGGGGTAATGCAGGAGTAGGTTTAATAATGAATTAAAAAATAGGAGTGCGGGTTAGCTACTACAAACAGCATAGTGAACGCGTTATTGTGGCCAAGATAGACACAAAGCCCATGCCTACTACAGTAGTACAAGTTTATATGCCAACTAGCTCTGCAGATGATGATGAAATAGATGAAATGTATGACGAGATAAAAGAAATTATTCAGGTAGTGAAGGGAGACGAAAATTTAATAGTCATGGGTGACTTGAATTCGTCAGCAGGAAAAGGGAGAGAAGGAAACATAGTAGGCGAATATGGATTGGGGGGAAGGAATGAAAGAGGAAGCCGCCTTGTAGAATTTTGCACAGAGCATAACTTAATCATAGCTAACACTTGGTTCAAGAATCATAAAAGAAGGTTGTATACCTGGAAGAATCCTGGAGATACTAAAAGGTATCAGATAGATTATATAACGGTAAGACAGAGATTTAGGAACCAGGTTTTAAATTGTAAGACATTTCCTGGGGCAGATGTGGATTCTGACCACAATCTATTGGTTATGAACTGCAGATTGAAACTGAAGAAACTGCAAAAAGGTGGGAATTTAAGGAGATGGGACCTGGATAAACTGAAAGAACCAGAGGTTGTAGAGAGTTTCAGGGAGAGCATAAGGGAACAATTGGCAGGAATGGGGGAAAGAAATACAGTAGAAGAAGAATGGGTAGCTCTGAGGGATGAAGTAGTGAAGGCAGCAGACGATCAAGTAGGTAAAAAGACGAGGGCTAATAGAAATCCTTGGGTAACAGAAGAAATATTGAATTTAATTGATGAAAGGAGAAAACATAAAAATGCAGTAAATGAAGCAGGCAAAAAGGAATACAAACGTCTCAAAAATGAGATCGACAGGAAGTGCAAAATGGCTAAGCAGGGATGGCTAGAGGACAAATGTAAGGATGTAGAGGCTTATCTCACTAGGGGTAAGATAGATACTGCCTACAGGAAAATTAAACAGACCTTTGGAGAGAAGAGAACCACTTGTATTAATATCAAGAGCTCAGATGGCAACCCAGTTCTAAGAAAAAAAGGGAAGGCAGAAAGGTGGAAGGAGTATATAGAGGGTCTATACAAGGGCGATGTACTTGAGGACAATATTATGGAAATGGAAGAGGATGTAGATGAAGACGAAATGGGAGATAAAATACTGCGTGAAGAGTTTGACAGAGCACTGAAAGACCTGAGTCGAAACAAGGCCCCGGGAGTAGACAACATTCCATTAGAACTACTGATGGCCTCGGGAGAGCCAGTCCTGACAAAACTCTACCATCTGGTGAGCACGATGTATGAGACAGGCGAAATACCCTCAGACTTCAAGAAGGATATAATAATTCCAATCCCAAAGAAAGCAGGTGTTGACAGATGTGAAAATTACCGAACTATCAGTTTAATAAGTCAGAGCTGCAAAATACTAACACGAATTCTTTACAGACGAATGGAAAAACTGGTAGAAGCCGACCTTGGGGACGATCAGTTTGAATTCCGTAGAAATGTTGGAACACGTGAGGCAATACTGACCTTACGACTTATCTTAGAAGAAAGATTAAGAAAAGGCAAACCTACGTTTCTAGCATTTGTTGACTTAGAGAAAGCTTTTGACAATGTTAACTGGAATACTCTGTTTCAAATTCTGAAGGTGGCAGGGGTAAAATACAGGGAGCGAAAGGATATTTACAATTTGTACAGAAACCAGATGGCAGTTATAAGAGTCGAGGGGCATGAAAGGGAAGCAGTGGTTGGGAAAGGAGTGAGACAGGGTTGTAGCCTGTCCCCGATGTTATTCAATCTGTATATTGGGCAAGCAGTAAAGGAAACAAAAGAAAAATTCGGAGTAGGTATTAAAATTCATGGAGAAGAAGTAAAAACTTTGAGGTTCACCGATGACATTGTAATTCTGTCAGAGACAGCAAAGGACTTGGAAGAGCAGTTGAACGGAATGGACAGTGTCTTGCTAGGAGGATATAAGATGAACATCAACAAAAGCAAAACGAGGATAATGGAATGTAGTCAAATTAAGTCGGGTGATGCTGAGGGAATTAGATTAGGAAATGAGACACTTAAAGTAGTAAAGGAGTTTTGCTATTTAGGGAGTAAAATAACTGATGATGGTCGAAGTAGAGAGGATATAAAATGTAGACTGGCAACGGCAAGGAAATCGTTTCTGAAGAAGAGAAATTTGTTAACATCGAGTATAGATTTAAGTGTCAGGAAGTCGTTTCTGAAAGTATTTGTATGGAGTGTAGCCATGTATGGAAGTGAAACATGGACGATAAATAGTTTGGACAAGAAGAGAATAGAAGCTTTCGAAATGTGGTGCTACAGAAGAATGCTGAAGATAAGGTGGGTAGATCACGTAACTGATGAGGAGGTATTGAATAGGATTGGAGAGAAGAGACGTTTGTGGCACAACTTGACTAGAAGAAGGGATCGGTTGGTAGGACATGTTCTGAGGCATCAAGGGATCTCAAATGTAGCATTGGAGGGCACCGTGGAGGGTAAAAATCGTAGAGGGAGACCAAGAGATGAATACACTAAGCAGATTCAGAAGGATGTAGGTTGCAGTAGGTACTGGGAGATGAAGAAGCTTGCACAGGATAGAGTAGCATGGAGAGCTGCATCAAACCAGTCTCAGGACTGAAGACCACAACAACAACAACAACAACAACATGGGTCACTTAGAAAGGAACCGAAGGAAGTTTGCGATGGTATCACACAGTGGCAGGTCTCTTGATTACATTTAGCACCCACTCTGCGGTATTATAACTTGCTTTTAATTGTTGTGGATTGAAAGCCAACATGCTTTGCTGCAAACTTCGACTATTCAGACTGGCTTGTGTGACAACAATATGTGTGAAATCAGGCTCTACCAGTACCATCATATACTTCAACACCTTTTCCAAATTACTGAAAGCCTACCAAACTGAAATTAGTCAGCCAGTATCTTGAACAGAGTTTTATTTATTTATTAACTATCTAACATATAATAAATTTCACTGGGAAGCTTTAGTGTTATAAATCTTTTGAATGTATCAAGAAACACATAAATGGAATATTCTGAATGAACTTACTTAATTTCTTGTGACAATTCCTCTGTGCTTAAGCCAATACTGTTAAGGGCATTACAAATGAAATCTCTCAAAACCAAATCTAGCAAGTGCTGAAGCGCATCATCTATCATCCGCCCAAAAATAACAGGTAAGCGTCTTGGTTTTACTGGCTTTGGATCCACTTGCTGAAAACAAAAATTTATGTATTTATCGCTCCTTTCTGCAGAGCACTCCTCCACAAATTTTGAGACTTTAAGGGAGACAACTTACTGTAAAAAAATTTCTGAGAGCTTCAAGATCCTGTGACTTCACTTGCTTTCTTTGGATTTTTGATAAAGACTTGAGATGAGCACCAATAAAAGCAGATATAGCAAAAGTTATCACTACCACTGCAGCACCAACAAACAACAGAAATAATACCCATTCTGGACGATAAAATAAAGCTAGGAACAGAATAACTGCTGATGGAGACAGGTACGCAAGCTTCATAATATACTTCCTGTAAGACAAACAGAAGATAACTTTAGTACACAAAAACAAACTGACAAAAAATGACTAATGCAGAGCACAATTACTGTCAGTAAATATCATGAACATATCACTTATATACACACAATCTTATAGATCACTGTTCCCAATTTAAGTGCCCGAGGATTACCTTGAAAACATCCCACAATTGCTTGGCTTTTAAAATGTTAACAATATAACACGACCTCCCATTTTTTTGTACAAAGTGTTTATGTTCAGTCTATAATACGTTCAACACAGATTATGGGCTCAGTGTTTCATACAATGTGGGGAAAATTCTACAGTATTGATGTGACTTTTTTTAACTAAAAAAATGAAAGACTAATTTTTGAACTTGTTCACATTGGAAAAATCAAACAATGTTTCTGCATCTACGCACTTTTTTCCTGAACTAAGACCAATCAGATTAACTGTGGTGTCAAATGCTGTACAGTTCAATGCTTTTCTTTACACTGCTGTTATAAGTTACAGTCAAACTTACAGCTAATCAACAGCACTTTTTTAACAGCATCTGAACAGCTAAATGGTCCTAACAATTGAGTTCTCCATGCCTACCAATCTCCGTCTTTGGCTCCTCTCAATGAAGCAATCTTGATGTCCAACCCCCCCCCCCCCCCCAAGTTGCAAACCTATGCAAAATTGTCCTGCTTTTTCCCTTTTTGTTATACCCAACGACAATTTCTCATCTCTCTCTGTCCACCACATCTTTTTGTTTCCTTCCCTCATCCATGCAGAAGTTAATTAGAGAGAGAGAGAGAGAGAGAGAGAGAGAGAGAGAGAGAGAGAATTAGCTTTGTCTCACCTAACAATAGTTACATATAAAAAATTATTATCCCTGTAAATGAAAACTATATTATCTCTGCAAAGATAAAACATTCAACAAAATGATTCTCAAATTATGAATGAAACCTGTTCTCAATTTGAAGGTTGCTTGGAACACTACAGTAATTTAAGACAGTAGTTGTGAAAGAAAAGACACCTGAAAGATGCAGTGGGCTTTGCACAGCTGCTTCACACCTCTGAGTCATGTAACACAATTTTGTGTGTCTCTATGGCAACACCACATTGTTATCATAGCTCTAAAGAAGACTACTGTTTCACTTACAGCCATTTGCGCTTCGCAGTTTAAATCTGACAACAGCACTGCTGATATCAGGGCTCTCCTCTCACCAAATCTACTACAGGCATGATGCTATTGGAGACGTGGAATTATTTTCCTCCTACCCTTAAAATGACTCACTCATTCAGTCATATGCGTATCTACAGTTTAATGTGAGCTTTTATATTTTTAATCTGATAATCATCTGCAGCTTGTGGTCTAATGGTTAGTGTTGATGTCTCTAAATCACAGGGCTCTGGGTTTGAATCCCAGCTGGGTCAGAGATTATCTTTGCTTGGAGAATGGGTGTTAGTGCTGTCCTAATCATTTCATCTCATCTTCATCACAAATTGTTGTAAATGAAATGAGGTATTAACAATAACTGTAATTCAAAACTCTCTATACTAAATAAAGTTATTTATTTATATACTGCATTATAATGTTTAATTTTGACCTTTTGGATCCATGCTCATTTACTTTATCTATTACAAATTAGCTTCCATCCTTTCCAATTTTTTGGCTCTATCTAACCCATCCTTTCCCCTTTCCTACTCACTTATCCTTCCTGTATCTCTTTGTTGGGCATCTCTCTCTCTCCGAATGCCTATGTTTTATGTACTCTATTTACAGCAAAACTACTGGAGAAAAATTTCCCATTTCTTAATGTCTTGATTAAGCTTTTTGCTTCAATTTTCCTTTTTGTTGTGATTAAAATGTGTGTACCAATATAAAACCACAATAGAAGTTCTTCAAGTTATGCAATCTATATAAAATATCAGAAGATAAGTAAGAAGAAGGAGAAAAAGAAAATTATAGTTTTCCTAATAAACTTTGATAACTAATAGTAAAACACCCAACACGACACTGACATTCAGTTGATAAGCCATAAATCAAGTCCTGATGAAATTTCAACTACCACACGTGTCCACCTCACTTGCTCAGCTTGAAACTAGATTCTGAAAGTACGGAGCGCAGCTGATGACATATCCAAAAATGTGTTGAAAGAGAAATCTTTGTGATACTTCTTTCCATTTTAAAAATTGATTTCCTCTTAAATTTGTTTCACTGCCTCATTTCAGATTCCAGAATTAAGGTAAAGCATGCTGTTAGACAACTTTATTTTATATTCAATAATTTAGATTATTGTTACACCTGCCACTTTTCCACTGTCTTAAATTTTTATGGCTTCTAAGTAGTAAGAACCAGGACGTTGTACCTTATCTTATCAATGTTTGTATTACAGAAACAATGTTCACTCCACCATTGCTACCTATGAATGCTTTATTTCTACCACTAAAAATAAGTATTCAGAAAATGCAGGAAGACCTGAGCTTTATATATTCACATCAAGGTCATTAGACTGAGCGTATAAGCAGAATTGGGCATGACATTAGCCATATCTTTTCAAAGGAATCATCTCAGCATTTATTTACACTGTAATCTCTGGAAAAATCCAACACTAAATTCATTCTGGGGAAAAAGATATGTACAGAACCACATATTAAGAAAAATTACACAACTCACCTAATTAGTCTCATGTAATTGCACATCTATGGGGCTGGTTCAAACTGAACAGAACTTAAGACAAAGGGAGGACAACAATTAATGACTAAAACTGTCAGCTTATCCATCAAACGACCGCAAATTACCAAGGTAAGACTTCAAAGTATTCACAGTTTTGTATGATACATGTAAATAATTTGACCAAAGTACTTGTCAGACTTTTTTAGGTAATAGGCTCTATAGGTTTTCTGAACTGGCTTTGCATTTTTAGTTTCTATAATAAAAAAGTGTATTAGACAGGGCAAAGTCAGTCACATGTAGTATGGACGTAGATAAGTTCCACTCCAGGTCAATCTTTGAGCATTTAGATCATGCTGGAAAATCTTTTGGCCAACATGACCTCTCTGCAGGAATTTTTCTACAACTTTTAAAGCCTTTTGATGTCTTGCATCATAAAATCCTCCTTGAAAAATTAGAATTACACAATATGAGAGGTGTAGCACACAGCTGGTTATGCTCATATCTTGGAAATCACAGACAGAAGGCATCACTTTAGATAGGTTAAATGTTTCAACAAAATTGGACAGAGTTTCTATTCAGAGAAGCTATCAATGAAACATGAAGCCCTAGAGGCTCGATCCTGGGCCCATCACTCTTTCTGATTTGTGTGGATGACCTAGTAGAACATATGAGCACCTAAAAAATCTGTTCCCTTTAATGGTGATAGTAGTGTATGACTCTCTGCATCCAGCACATGACGTCTGCATTCAACAGCAAAAACAGTCAGTGCTTACAGAATGATTAAACACAAACTGTAGTTAAATGCTAAAAGTATTGTACACCTCAACTTTATAACTAATCTCACCAATAGAAGAAAAAACATATCCATGTAAGATTAAAAGCAGAAAGCATAGAAGCCATTACTGTTAAATTATTATTATTATTTCCTTTGCTTTCTAGGGGTTACACGGGACTGAAAAAAGGATACACCCGTATGGTAAGGTGTAAACTCTGAGGTTATTGAAAGTTTCAACAAGTAAACAGTAGAGCAGGCACACTATGCACAGTTCTATTGTATGATTTGCTAATAAATTTTTCAAGTGAAATGCCACTCGGCTCATCAATGTCTTTAGAATGAAAAAAAAAAAAAAAAAAAAGATCATAGATGATCATTTGTGGCCTTAAAAAGGGGTAACTTATAAACCTCAATTACCTGATCTTGGCATTATAAATTTTTCGTGTTTGTTTATCATTGAAACAATCTGATTCACTAGGGTAAGACTATGAAATAGATTATTAAATGCAGAACGAGGACACACACAATTATGGTTTCAGAGGGCAACCCGATTTCCACCAAATGTATTTCAGATCATCATGCTATTTGCAAAGTGCAATCCATCGTGACATAATACTGAACAAGACACCAGAAGAAATAAATTGCTTCTGAGCTACCAGTTAACGGCAAACTAAAGGAATTCCTTATAAAAGCACAATTTTTATTCTGTACAGGAATTTCTAAAAATGCAAAAACAGCAACTCTTCTTCAAAAGTTGAACAATAGACCAAACTAAAAGAGTAAGAATGCCTGTGTACTATCTTTTTAATTTACACCACACATTAATTTGACATACCTAATAGCAATTGTACAACCTACAATGATGCTAATACCTGGACCAATACAGTATACAATACCATGTAGCATTGCTACAAAAACCCGCTTAGCGACTAGTTCCACAAAGCAACACCACACAAAAACCAATTGTTGGATAGCCAATTGTATTTGGTATCTGCTGACGGAAAATTCATGCAACAAGGCCAATACATCAGTAATTTCTCAGTTACATACAAATAGCATTGTAACTGTCTTCGTAATTTGCCCACAGGAAATAAATCCCTCCACACCTCTTAAACAATGATAGTTGTTGTCCCTGTGTCGTTAAGAAATAGCATAATGTTAAGTGTATTGAGTACGTAAACTTTCCCCCTCCGGCCTTGATCAAATGCGAACACAATGCATGAAATCATCACAAGTGGGATCAGGACTGTCATATAGGAAGCAAACTGTCGAAAGGTAACATCAGACGATAAACAAACAATCAAGTTATGAAAACCACCGCAGTTTGAGCTGTCACATGACTGTATATTCAAAGTAATGCTTCGATTGCCATAGCACTTAAGTACCACCACAAAAAATCTTCGCTTCCTGCTACCATACAACACTTTACTTCGCATTTCACAGAAAAACGTGCTGGCAATATTTTGCACCTCAAAACTTACGTATATAATAAAAAGTTGGGCATTGAACAGTACCACCACTTACATGCGTTTCCTCAGCCGGAAAGCTGATGTAATACTTTACATATGTAGAATTCTAACAGTGTATACCCATCCAGGCCTACTATATAAATATGCTAGTACAGAACCCATTACGACATTCACTTCACCGGTTTAAGTATAACTCAACAAGGTCCCATTGCCAAACACAATATTGAATTAGTATGTCAAATGGTTACTACAGAACAGAATACAACACAGTACTGCATCTTTTAACGTTTTTAATACTCCAGGGGTAAAAATAAGGGGAATCTCCATAATCTATTTAATAAACAACATTCAAGTGCTGCATCAAGCGCGCAACAATTCCACTTCGCAAGTATCTAGGTTACTCAGACACACTTGTTACTTCGATGAACATCTTTGACCCAAATGTCAAATTCAAACTTCTAAACAGAGATAAACTTTATCGTCAACGAAAAGTGGAAGAACCACTTTGGAAGAGGTCCCCTGAATTTGCTGAGTAGCATAGCCGACAGAAGAAAATTCTGTCATTACTCGGGAAAGCAAAATGATCCTACTCCAGATAAGGCAGCCTTTATTGAAAGACATGAGATGGAAACATGGTCAAATTTTCGCCATCAAATAATTAACACCGAACATCAGATGACATGTCAAGTGATTATTTTATTGAAATATCGTCATGAGAAAGACACTCGCTCATGATTTATTAGCTGTAACACATGACGTATATATGCATTTCACAGTCCTTTTATCAAATTATTAAAAAATCAAACCAAACATATTGTTAATAAATATTCTTGTTAATATTACAAATGAACAGGTTTTTAGATAAATGATATAGAAAAGTTACACATTCTGATTCTGCTGAACACAGCGAAACACATGTCTGTTTGCACGCCACAAACAATATTTCCAAAAACTTAGATTACGTTAATGCTAGAAATTACCAGGTATTTAGGTAAACAATATATAAAATCAATATATTATGCTTCTGTTGAAGATAGTGGAACATATGTCTGTCTCTTTGTAGCCCAAAAAACAATATTTCCAATAACCTGGAGACTGTAACGTGTTGTAGCTTCTCTGTCTTCTTCATTTCCTCAGTCTGAATCAACATAGCATAAAAGAGCATTTGAATTTCCCTTTCTGTCACACTGACCAACAACAAGTGTTGTTTAATATACTGAAGAATTCATTTCAAACATCTCCAGTAGATTTCTGCTGGTTTATTTTGATGTCCACCAAAATAGTTAACTAATGCACTTATGTCTGGTCTTCTAGCTGTCATCACATACATAAACAACCTATCAATTCTGTGTATGTTCTATTTCCAGCTGTGTCACCACAAGCATCTCCACTGGGTTTGACATTTATTAGCTTTTTATAGGGTTTACATTCTTCCATGCTGAACCTTTCAACAAGTTTTCAACGTTGACTAGGAAAAATTTTGCCACAATTCTCTATATATTTATTCCAAGAAATAATTTACTTCTCAGAGTTCTCATATTCGAAATTTTATTTTTGCCTTCTTTTCAACATCAGTAAATTTGCTTTTACGATTCCCAGCAATTAGAATATTATCTACATGCACTAGCAAATAAGTACTATAATCATCAGTGCTTTCAGTTTGGAGACATCGAAACCCAATATCCTTCATCAAACAGTCAAATACTGAGTTCCAAGTTCTTGGTACCTCCTTTAAGCTATGTAAAGCTTTATTGAGTTTGCATACAAGTGTTTCTTGAATTATCACTTATTGAGGAAATTTCATATAAATTTCTTCAGTCAGTTCTCCATGCAGGAATGCATTTTGTACATCCATCTTATAAAATAAATAAAATAAAATAAAATAAAATATTAATTATGTATTATTGTATGATAGTGATTGGTTGTAACTAATATTTCCGTGACGTTTAATTATTCGGTATCAGACGCTTGACAATGGCTTTCTCGTAAATGTAATGTTATTCGTAGTTGACCGTGAAATAAGACTCAAATAATCGGACTTCGTATTTAAATCGTTTCCAAAGACTGCTGCGATAGGTGCGGACTCAAATCTAAATCTCAATATTAGAATAATTTGCCAGCCATGTCAATACGTCGTACAGAGGTGACTGTCTACTAAACATAAAAAGTTTACACAGTTAGTTAAATCAGATATATTCAACGAATAAGCCTACAGTTAAATAATTCTACTTACTTTCATAAATATAAATTCTTTACAGATTCGAATGCCTAGTAAGATTGCAACTCGCAGTGATCTTATATAACATTAAATATGGCGGTGTGCCAGTCAATAAAATATACGTGCTTCCCGCACCACTTATCCAAGACCTCCCTCTCCTTAATCAAACATAAGAGTATCGTAATTGTGTTTTTGTTTTATCAGCGACACAGCGCTGCAGTTCTGTGCCATAGGCTTTATTTATTTCTCACAGATTAATTATTTAATTAAGATTTCGCGTTTCCGAAGAAACACACGCACGGCATGCAAATGTGCCTTTATATTGCCCCCTGAATTGCGAGGCGAAAGGACACACCTGCAGGCGAGCAATTCACCTAAAGGCACAAGAAAATCTAAGTTATCTACAACTATTTACATGACTTACATTATACTGTATATTATATACAAAATTTGAATGACGCGCGTGCGCCGAAAAAGTTCTCATGTTGGCAAAACAGAGTGCGCGCATGCGCAGAAGCGTCTGTGTAACTACGGCACTGCCGTTATTTCGTAAATTTAGATCACGCGGCACAGTATTGCAGTTCATATTGTTCGTGTGCGCGCGCATTTCTTAGTCGTTGCACAAAGAAAATATTCCACCAAGATTACATATGAAGACTACATTCTATGACAGGTAACTTAGTTTTAAAATTACAATATTTGTTATAATACAATACAACTTTAGATTGTTGAATGTTCTTAGTTACATAGCATTGCAATGAAATGCTTCAACGAAAAATGTTCTGTTGTTTCAGGTGCGTTGACCTATACACATCGTGTCGTTATTACAGTTCATATTCATCTACTGCACAGTACTGTTTCACAGGTTAGTGTCGTCGTGGTAAAGTTTTTTGATCACAGTAACATCGCTGTATAACAACGTGATTGATACATAAGCATGTCCATTTCCTATTTCCATTATAGTCGTTGTGATGCAGTTCGTTGTGACAAAAAGCACTGTTTATTACAGATCAGACGTGACCCGTCGAGTAATTAGTCCATATGCAGTTCGTTTTCGATATTCCGTGGAAGCTTGGTTGCAGAACCTCGGACGGCACATAGCTGGCGTCGATCCTTGGACAGTCCAGGTAAGAGTGTCTGTCACATTTCGAGAACATTTCATGTCTTCCGCGTTCTGTTTCATTAGCACTTGTAACATGTTGGCAATGTTTACTGTTTGCAAGGTCTCTGCCCCCGCCGCGTCATTAGACGTGACGTCATGTATTAACATGGGCTCTGACTGAGACTTTGAAATTTTTGTGGTGGACGGCCTATTGTCAAAACTTCCGTTAACACTTGCGTCAATATTTGATGAATCGTCACTACCGGTTGCTGTCGTAAAGTCATTTTCTAACACTTGTCTCTCGTCCGAGTCGGATTGCGTCTGAATAGTATGTCTTTGCTGTTCCATCTTTGCATATTGTTTTCTAGTTATGACCATGCCACACGTGATATATATTTCAAGAAATTAATGTTTGACACTGGTTTTAAAATAAAATGCAGTTGAGCATGAATCGCTCGTAGCAACAATGGCTGTTTGTTGATTTAAAAATGTAAACTGAATATGGGATTATTGTTAATGGCTGCTGTCCATGTTACAACGTATCGTACAGAAGTCGGCCATATTGTACACTCGTGTATTGGTATTGTTGCAGAAGTTATTGTTTAAGGAAAAGTACTGAGAATGAAATTTATCACTGAAAACTGCTACGCGCGAAAGAAATACTACAGAATCTACTGAAGAGCTAATACACTGAATTATGCGTCTGGTCAAGCCTGCCAATGCAAAGATGCTGCGTCTTACCTTATTTTGCTGGAAGCTTCATTGCGTCTTCCCGCAAAATTTTATAATTGGCAAATATCTTCAGATCTTTGTTATTTCTCATACATTCACGTCCAGGTTTTCATATGAAACAAAGAGAACAATGTAACAAATGACAAAATAACAAGTCCGACACGCAGTCGCCAATATAATATAAATAAAATAAAATAAAATATTAATTATGTATTATTGTATGATAGTGATTGGTTGTAATTAATATTTGCGTGACGTTTAATTATTCGGTATCAGACGCTTGACAATGGCTTTCTCGTAAATGTAATGTTATTCGTAGTTGACCGTGAAATAAGACTCAAATAATCGGACTTCGTATTTAAATCGTTTCCAAAGACTGCTGCGGTAGGTGCGGACTCAAATCTAAATCTCAATATTAGAATAATTTGCCAGCCATGTCAATACGTCGTACAGAGGTGACTGTCTACTAAACATAAAAAGTTTACACAGTTAGTTAAATCAGATATATTCAACGAATAAGCCTACAGTTAAATAATTCTACTTACTTTCATAAATATAAATTCTTTACAGATTCGAGTGCCTAGTAAGATTGCAACTCGCAGTGATCTTATATAACATTAAATATGGCGGTGTGCCAGTCAATAAAATATATGTGCTTCCCGCACCACTTATCCAAGACCTCCCTCTCCTTAATCAAACATAAGAGTATCGTAATTGTGTTTTTGTTTTATCAGCGACAAAGCGCTGCAGTTCTGTGCCATAGGCTTTATTTATTTCTCACAGATTAATTATTTAATTAAGATTTCGCGTTTCCGAAGAAACTCACGCACGGCATGCAAATGTGCCTTTATAATCTGTTCCATAAAGAAATCGCGTTCTGTCACCACACCAAGAAAAGTTCATAGTGTTGTGAGTCAAGCAACTGAAAAATATCTTAGCTCATAGTTATCCTTTTACCTGAGTACAACCTTTAACTGCTAAACTTGCCTTATACCTTTCAATATTTCCAGGTGCATCCCTTTTATTTTGAACACCTATTTATTGCTGATGGTTCTTTTATTTACTGGAAGTGGTGCATAAATCCAAGATCCATTAGATGACAGAGAGTCCAGTTCTTCCTTAATTTCTTTCGCCCATTCTTCTTCATCATGCCAGCCCCTCACTTCTTCAAAATTCTGAGGAAAGTTTCCCACAAATGCTTCTCATTCAAGGCTAACACTGCGTAATCCTCCAAGTATCTAGGTGTTGTTGTTACTCTATTGCTTTTCTGCAGAGGCTTCACTTCTTCTGAAGTCTGAGTTACCTTCAACAGTTTGTTCAGTATCCTCCAAATTAGTTTTGTGGTATCTGGTAGAGTTGAAAATTTATTTCCACATAAAACACATCTATCTGGAACTTTGCTAGTGTCACTGCAGACGTATTCTCTTGCCATGGTGTCAGTGTTGGCACGTTTCTTGTGGTATACATGTCGACGATTCTGTCCGTTGAGCTAGAGCATTTAAATCACCCGCACACACTGTCAGAATTGTTTGAGTGTCAGAAGGTATTCGGGACACCAAATATTGCGCAGCACGTCGTCGCTGACAGTGTTGCTTGCCAGTGTGTGCAAACAGCGTAAAAGTTGTGATGGGGTTCGAACGCCGAGCTCCTCAGTCCGTAAAAGTATATCTAGTCGCTTAGCTTCCGTTTGTGATAGGCGCGTCACTAGTGCGTTCCTAACTGACGCATGCCGTTCGGCGTTGGGTGGTGCAGCAAGGATATCTTGTACCTCAGCAAGTAAGTCTTCTGTTAGTGCTGCGACTGCGTAGCTATACTTCGTTTCGTCTGCTGATATTTGTGCAAGGGCGAACTGTCTTTCAAGCTGTGCAAACCACAACACCGGGTTGTGTTGCCAGAACACCTAGGGCTTAATTGTAACCATGTGAACTATGATGCTTGTAGCTGGCTCTATTGTGATTGGTGGATTGTCCATTTTCGTGCGAGAACGACCTCGGCGCAGCTGACGCGGAAGAAAGGAACGTTCACGTTACGATGCGGTGCGGAAAGCTGAAGCCGCCGCGGTCGTGTTGTGTTATCGTCGGGGTCACCAAATATATGCTATCTGGTAAAATTAAACATTTATTTGCACATAAAACACATACATTCAGGAGAGGTTGTCACCTTGGAAGGCTGAACAATTAACTGTTAAGAGAGGCATAGAATCGTCTATAAGAAAGAGCCGGCGGACCCCTAAGGGGTCCGCGGACCACACGTTGAGAAGCCCTGGTCTATATCACTCACGTCAAAGAGCAACTATAATAACAAACACTAGACACACAGAGTGTTTATATACCACAGTACACTCGCATTTGCAGAGACAGAATGCGATCCTACAGTTTCATTCTGATGTTCTTGATCTCCTGCTGTGTTCTGTGATGTGCTTTCAAGTTGAAAAGTCTCCAAGATCGAATCATCACTACTTTCACCTTGAAATAGAAACTTATCTTCATCAAAAGATCCATTTTTTCCAAATACAATTTTGTGTTGTTAGAGACACCATAATCTCTACTCACTGGGACAATATCCAGCGAGGAAAAGTTTTATTGACTTGGTGTCAGACGTTCTTGTCAATAGCTCATTTGGAGTGTGCAACACACCCAAACACATGTAGTTCACACAAATTTGGCTTCCTTCCATACCACAGCATTGCTGAAATTCCTCCTGCTAAAGCTAAAACATGTCTACAAGTAATGAAAAAGACATCTGCCAATATCGCTTATGACCCTAATTGATTTCGAAGTGTGTTCCATAAACAAATCATATTCTTTCACCACACCAACGAAAATTCTCAATGTTGTGAATCAAGCTACTGAAACATAAATCTCCTCATAGTCATATCCTTTCACCTGAGCACAATTTTTAACTGCCAAACATGACTGCCTTCCAGTATTTCCAGATGGATCACTTTTTACTTTGAACACCTGCTTACTACTAATGGCTCTTTTATTTGTTGGAAGCGGCACCACATAAACGAAAGCTAGTAGGGTGTGTTTCCACATTTGAAAGATTTCACATCAGTCACAAAATCGGGTTTGCTTTGAATTTTTAGGTAAAAGGGACAGTACCCATTCCATAGTATACTTTGAAATAATGAAACACTTCAGGCTTCGATTGAAGACTATAAGCTACTGTAAAGCGGGTATAATCATCAGTGAAAGTCGGTATATATTTATTTCCATCAAAATAAACAGGTGTTGTGGGAACAAGCACATCACTATGTACATTTCACGAGGTCATTTGGCTGAAACATGAGACTGAATAAGTGGTAGTCATGTTTTAGTACCTTCTTCGTAGGTCAAACATTTATTTACAGGTTCAGTAAACTTTACTTTGTCCAATCCCTCTGCTAGAGAAGTTTCTTCGTATTTTAGAGGCTCAAATGTCAGAAGCGTTTATGCCACGAGTCCACAGCATTCCTGAAATGCAAGCACTACACATACAACTCTTAGTACATTTGAAAAGTTATCCTTTTGTATTGAACCAACTGAAGTTTCAAAAAAAGTGCAGTGTCCAGCTAGTCCTAGTTTACACACTGACGATCAATTATTTCGTAAACCTAGCACTACAAGATCATCTGTTAATTTCCTTTAAAATTTTTTTCTACAAACCATGTTTTCGACATCAGCATCTACAACCTTTCTGACAAGCAAATATACGCTGAAGGAAAAAAATTGTAACACCAAGAAGGAGAGGTGCGACATAATCCAAAGCTAGCAGGTGTGTTTCTGCATCTGAAAGATTTCACACCAGTCACATAAGAGAGGCGCTATACTCCGTTCATCATAAGAAGAAATCTGATGTAAACAAACACAAGCGCGATGGTTGGACAGCAGCCGTAGTTCCGGAACACTGGTGTTGTTCCGATCTGGGAAGTAGGTCCAACTTATGTATTAGATATTTTATTACTATGTCACTGTGAATGAAACTTTAAGACATTCTGATGTATTAACAGCCATCGATGTTTCTCTTATTCATACTTTAGCTAAGTAACTTTTATTTTCAAAAATCGTGTACAGTCACAGTCTCAGTAAGCGCTACTTGTGCTCTGATTGTCTACTGATCTCATGTAGCGCGAAAATAGATGGCACTGTTTCCTGCTTCGTAGTGACACACACTTGCGGAGCACTGTTAATGGCTAGAAACAAATTGTTCTTAATGTTTTTCACAAAATTACAGAGAAAAATGACCTTTGATGTTTATTGAGAAACACGATTTAAGAAATATAATACATGTAGACATAACTGTATCCTTGGTGTAATCGCTTGAGTCGTTGTTTGATGGGCACTGATTCGAAACCCTCTATCTTCAACAATTTTGTTTGTTTTGAATACCTAAATCATTTAAACATGAAATATATCAATATGTAGTAATTAACTCATACTTAACAATTTTTTAAAGAAAAATGCACATCTTCTGGTTTCTAATTTCATATCACACACAGAATTCTGGTTTTCATTGCAAATATACATTCTTAATTATCGATATATTGTAAAAGATTGTTACAGGTTCTTGAAGTTAGGAAAACATTACACAATTAAAATTTTTTGGAGAAAAATGAAAAATCAAATACTCTTTGTCTGAATATACCTAGTGTTTTGTAGGACAGATGTGGTCTCATCCGCCGCGCGGAGTAGCCGTGTGGTCTAAGGTGCCTTGCCACAGTTCGCGCGGCTCCCCCCATTGGAGGTTCGAGTCCTCCCTCGGGCATGGGTGTGTGTGTTGTCCTTAGCGTAAGTTAGTTTAAGTTAGATTAAGTAGTGTGTAAGCCTAGGGACCGATGACCCCAGCAGTTTGATCCCATAGAACTTACCACAAATTTCCAATTTTGGTCTCACCCGAGCCAAAGTGATAAGTGTCGTAGAAACACAAAAACAATTTTCAAAGCGTCGAGCTCATTGAACAAGTGCTGAAGTTTTAGTTGTCACCAGACCACTGCTATCTGAACCCAATAGAACTGATCTGGAGCCAAATTAAGGGATTCGTTGCGAGAAATAACAAGACATTTAAGCTGCCAACTTACTGGAACTAATGCACGAAGCTTTATGACACGTCACCGCCGAACGATGCCGAAATGCAGAACAGCACGTCATAAAACAGGAGGAGGAAGAAATGTGGACTTTTTAGTAACTTGGGATTCTGTTGTTGATCGCCTCGGTATCAGCGTAGCAGTGCTGAAATGTACTGGAGTCCAATATGGAAGAAGTTCAGGAATTACCAGACGACTGATTGTAATGCCTTAGTAGCTTCAATATTTAACTACACGGTGAAATCCCAGCAGTGCGCTTTTACGTCGCACATAGCTCCTGTAGAAAAAGTACCCTTGTTCAAGCTAGGCATTTTCATCACTCTCGTTTTGAAACTTCCTGGCAGATTAAAACTGTGTGCCGGACCGAGACTCGAACGCGGGACCTTTGCCTTTCGCGGGCAAGTGCTTGGAAGAGCACTTGTCCGCGAAAGGCAAAGGTCCCGATTTCGAATCTCGGTCCAGCACACAGTTTTAATCTGCCAGGAAGTTTCATATCAGCGCACACTCTGCTGCAGAGTGAAAATCTCATTCTGGACTCTCGTTTTTAATTACAGTACTATATTAGCTAAGATCGAAAGCATGTTTTCCTTCAGATCACCTAAGAAACGTATCGCCTGATTTTTACCATTATTTCCTTCTGTTCAAAAATTAAATGAATGCAAGACTCTATTGTTCTCTGCTCGTCTCTTTTTACGCCTGTACTACAACTGTTCACATCACTGCAGGTTACTTGGACCAGGTGGCTGGCCAGTGCTTTCCAAGTTAAATGCGCTGATAAAGCTGTTGTCCCGAATTATCTCTGAGTCGATGTACATGTAACGCACAGCACAAAACGTATCCTCATTATCGTACTTGACTGTACTCGAGACAGACTGGCTTCTGCTCCACGTGGAACGAAATCCAATGAGCTTCCAGCAAACACGTAAGAATACATAGTGTAATGTTTACATGAGGTTTATTCTTAGGATGAACTGAGTATAGTAGCGCTAATATGAGGATGCAAATGAGGTTTACATTAAATACCCGCTGTAATGGTCATGAGCGTTTATTACCTTTCACAATGGACGTGGTGAGGTGATGTTCGTCAAGAATGCCTCTAAGGCGACAAAGACGTCGTTATCGACACTTCACTGAGTTTGAACGAGTTCATGTAATAAGGCCCTGAGAAGTTGGATGTTCCTTTTGCGATATTGCAGAAACACTTGCAGAAATGTAAACACTGTACATGACCGCTGGCAACGGTGATCACGAGTGTGTATGGTAACAGGAAGACTGGCTTCCAGATGGCCACATGATACTGCCAGGAGGGGAGACTGTAGTGTTCAGTGTTTGGCTCTGCCGCGTTGTACTACATCTTCAGCAGCAATTTGAGCAGTAGCTGGCACCAAAGTGACTCAATGAACTGTCATAAATTGGTTACCCCCTGTAGTGCACAGTCCACTGACCCCTAACTATCACCATTTGCGACTTCATGGTGTCAAGCAAGGGGTCACTGAAGGACAAGGCGGCATTCTGTTGTGTTTTCTGATGAAAGCTGGTTCTGCCTCGGTGCCAGTGATGGTTGTTTTTGGTTAGAAGGAGGCCAGTTGCGGTCTGCACCCAACTTGCCTCCATGCTAGACAAACTGAACGTATACCTGGAGATAAGGTTTGGAGTGGGATTTCGTATGACAGCAGGAGCACCCTCGTGGGTTATCCCACACACCCTGACTGCAAATTTGTGCTTCAGTCTGTTGATTTGACCTGTTGTGTTGCAATTCACGAACAGCATTCCAAGAGATATTCTCAACAGGATAACGCTCGCTCTCATACTGCTGTTGTAATTCAACATGCTCTACATTGAGTTGACATGTTGCCTTGGCCTGCTCAACGAACAGGTCTGTCTCCAATCGAGTACATATGGACATTATCAGACGATAACTGCAGAATCAACCACCAACAGCATTAACTGTCCCTGTAAGTAGTAGGGCAAAGCGAGCATCAGTGCATTTTGTTAGTGTGGGTTGCCTACATCAGACGCAAGTAGGAACTCAGGGGCAAACGTATTGTTCTCTTTTAATTGACACATAATGAGCCCCTGAGGATAATATTTCCTTTAGACTGACAGATCCTTAACCTATTGTTCCCCCACCCATCCCCCTCCTCCCAACCACTCAACAAATCTCCAAGCCACTTTCCCTCCCCTCACAATATGGTGCACTTTCAGATCTGAGTTATTGGAATAGCCACTTCTCACTCTATCAATTTAATTGACTACTTAACTAAATCAAACAATTAATTAACCCCATTCATACCCCTCCCCTCTCCCCCTCCCCTCCCCTACCAGGAAATTGATGGAGAGGAAGGATCTCAAGACAAGAAGTTCAAGGGCATATCGTTTATTTTTAGCAAAACGAGGATAATGGAAGTAGTCGAATTAAACCAGGTCATGCTGAGGGAATTATATTAGTAAATGAGAAACTTAAAATAGTAAATGAGTTTTGCTATTTGGGAGGCAAAATAACTGATGACTGTCGAATTAGGGAGGATATAAAATGTAGGCTGACTGTGGCAAGGGAAGGGTTTCTGAGGAAGAGAAATTTGTTAACATCAAGTATAGATTTAAGTGTTAGGAAGTCTTTTCGGAAAGTATTTTTATGGAGAGTAGCCATTTATGGAAGTGAAATATGGTCGATAACTAATTTAGACAAGAAGAGAACAGAAGCTATCAAAATGTGGTTCTACAGAACAATGCTGACGATAGATGGGTAGATCATGTAACTATTGATGAGGTACTGAATAGAATTGGGGAGGAGAGGAATTTTTGGCACAACTTGACTAGAAGAAGGGATCGGTTGGTAGGACACATTTTGAGGCTTCAAGGGAACACCAATTTGGTATTGGAGGGAAGCGTGGAGGGTAAAAATCGTAGAGGGAGACCAAGAGATAAATACACTAAGCAGATTCAGAAGGATGTATGTTGCTGTAGTTACTCAGAGTTGAAGAGGCTTGAACAGGATAGAGTAGCATCGAGAGCTGAATTAAACCGCCCTGGACTGAAGACCACAACAACAACAGGGTTCATTTATAAAAAATTCATTTTGTGGGATTTGGATTTCTCTTACTCATCATTTTCTGCTGTTTGGGAAGATGCACGCCTTGTAAGAAGTAACTACATCGATAGCTTTTTTTTTCATTCCGATCGTGCAAGGAATACCATCATGAAACACCCATCACAGGTAATAACTCCGTCTTCAGGCCACGAGTGGCCTACCGGGACCATCCGACCGCCGTGTCATCCTCAATGGAGGATGCGGATAGGAGGGGCGTGGGATCAGCGCACCGCTCTCCCGGTCGTTATTATGGCATTCTTGACTGAAGCCGCTGCTATTCGGTCGAGTAGCTCCTCAATTGACATCACGAGGCTGAGCGCACCACGAAAATGGCAACAGCGCATGGCGGCCTGGATGGTCACCCATCCAAGTGCCAACTACGCCCGACAGCGCTTAACTTCGGAGATCTCACGGGAACCAGTGTATCCACTGCAGCAAGGCCGTTGCCACAGGTAATTACACAGTTAAAAATCATTTGATAGCGAAACACGTACCATCCGCCATCCCCTTTCCACTGGATTGCACAGAACGCCACCGCACGTACTGTCAGGAGTCAGGTTGCACCGGCGAGAGGCTGAGAAGTGGCTGCCACACACAAGTGTTCACTCTCATCCCGGGACTGACAGACCGGATGTTTCACTAATATCCCGAAACAAAAGCATCCGTGAAATTCCTGTCGAAACATGTGCTCTTTCTCATCATATTCCTGACGGGCCTGCATGCGCTGTCGTTCGACATCACGAACAAAGCAGTAAACGCATGTGGAATACCAGTGCATGTGTGAACTCTGTCCTTCCAAGGCAAATGCCTGTTTGAGAAGCGATTCTGCCATGGACTCTAAATTGCCCCAGCCCTCCTGAAGCACTTTCTTGTGTTTTACTTCATGAACTGCCTCTGGAGTTATTACACTTGGTGTTGTGGAATATCATCACATACATAACTTGAAGATATCACATGAATTAAATGTACCACTGTGCAAAGAGAGAGAGAACTTTGCAGATGACACAAGAATTGAAACAAGTCCGAGGAATTCCTCCACAGCCACACTTGAATACATACCCTAAAAGAAAAAATCGTGACACACTTGTGAGACCGTCCCTGAGATACTTCATGCGCCTTTGCGGGAAATACTCACGTCTTTGAGCATGAGCTGCCTCAGAGTTACGAATTCCAATTGAATGCGTCTGTATGTACACCTTCAAGAAAAAGAACACTGCACAGTAGCTTGTGTCAATTTTGCAATGTATACCGCCACTGACTCAAAAAAACAGTTCACAGAACCTCTCAGTCTTCCTCCACTACTTCGGAATATTTCCGAGCATAAAATAAATAGGGACAGTGTTTAACACCTCAAAATATTTGCAAATATTGCTTCATTCCACCATGGACTCTAAACTGCCCCAGCCGGTGCGCTTTTCTTGACGTACACTTCACGAACTGCTTCAGGAGTTATTAAATCTGAAGCTAAATATCACATCTTGAAGACATCACAAATGGTGCTTCAGAAGACTTACCATGCGAAATATTAATTAAATCGTTAATATGGCGTGTAATCAATTTGCTTCACACAGTTTAAAACTACTCGAAATAAAAGAAAAAGATTGACACTGTACAGTACTTTGCAAGCATAAACAACAGTGTTATGTTTTGACGCGAAATTTCATTAAATAATCCAAATCTATTATTTGACGTCGTGATTGGTGGAACTGGTGATGTAGGACGTGATAGTTCGAATTTCAAATTTCGATGTGAATTTATACCGTCACGGTTATAGAGTTCCTGACCACTACAGTTTGCTAAGAGTGTTTTCTTTTCTAAAGCGCTATAGAAGTCCTAAGTTGACTGGTTCTCTCAGCTACGCCAGGATCAAGAAGGATGGCGGAATTGGCTCTACCGCTTAATAGGACAGTAACAACTGCAAGTACAGCTACGATGTATTGAGAAACATGATACATTCACGGCTAGATGATTGAGATCGTTGGAAACACTGGAGACACACTTACATCACATGAACTCACCTTCGGACGTCCACACGCATTGTGCCGCAGTGCAGCGCCAACAGCGCCAGAAGCAGCACGTGTCAGCCAGAGAGAGGCCCGCCGTGCGTTGACGACCTGAGTGGTAAGAGCATGGAGGTAAGAATTATTCTTACCTCCATGGGTAAGAGTTCGAATGCTACCAAACACTCAGCGCAAACACGCGTCGTATTGAATCTTCTCAAATTTATACGGAGCATACACGCGACACACGCGGTCCCGAGGACGGCTCAACACAAACTGGGTATTAGTTCATTATTTACCTGTCCAGGGGGAGCTCCGAGCCAAATCGTCATCAGCCAGAAGCTCTCTCGGACTCTCTGAACTGGTGTACAAAGGACGGGCAAGCTCCAGCCTGGAACAAAGGCGTCTGCTGAGATGCTGTTTCCGGGCACGACCTGCTTGCTTGCTGCTATACTTTCTGTGACCATCTGGAGACTCAGAAAAATATTGGGAACCAGGCATATATTTATCAGTGTCACTACAATTAAATATTACGATTGCTGCTGCAGTCTGACACCGATTGATGCACTGGAAATGTCTCCTCTTGCCGGCTGTGGTTCTGAAACTAATCTCAATATCTATAGTGCACATCATTTTCCACATAAAAATCTCTCTCATAATCCTTTCGGCTATCAATTTGCTGGATCTATATCTCCCTCACGGTAGGACATACAGGTATTTCCTTTGGACATGCCACAACATAAGCCACAGTAACTTGACACTGCAATGTACACACATTTCATGTAAGCAATGCAGTTATCTTTTATATATGTAAAGCGCCCCAAAAAAAATTTGGTATGCTTGCACTCACACCAGCTACATGTCTCGACTCTCCTCTCAAAGAACAGGTGTCCGGCACTATATGATAATAAATAGCGCACCCGCAGACGAAAGGGTTGGAAAGACATAACCGATGCAGGTTGGTGTACTGTACTCAACGTCACTATCGATAACGCAAGAGGGAAAACGCGAGGATACGCTTGGAGGTGCTGATGAAAGAATGCCTTGTTACAGCCGTATTGCCCATCCTGTGTGTACACTATAGCAGGTCCAGTTGAACCCTTTCATTGCTGTATCATGCAGGTGTTTATGAAATACATCTATCACCCGTTATGTTCTTCACTAAAAGGACGGGAGAGGGGCTGCTACTAGCTACAGGATCGTTACTTTTACTAATACTATAATTAAAACCAGTCGATCGAGTTGGCCAGGTGGACAGGGGTATGTGCTGTACCTCACTTGATTGGCGAGGACGCGACGGCAGAGCTGGAGGAGGAGTGGATGCTGTGAGCAGTCTGGTTGCTGCAGCCCTGACCCGCTAGCCTCAAGATGGAGTCCATGGATGCCAGAGCGGAGCTGCGGCGGCCGCTGCGGGGCGGCAGGAGTGGGAACAGAGGCGGTGGTGCTCTTGCCGGTGAAGCACATCACTCAGGACTTCGTTTAGATGTTACAGTCTTCGCCACCTCAGGTACCCGAGCCACGGCATATGGCGGGAATTGTTCCCCAGACGCAGTCACTGTAGAAAAATGGAACAAAAATTAAGCACAACGTTCTAGACATCGCCTGCTGTCGCTATTGCTGTGCAGAAAGGAAGAACACTCATTATTTGCAAGCAGAGTGAGTACATATTACCCGTTACGCTCTGGCTCCTCGGCGCTCCCTCATCTCCTCAAGACAACGAAGGTCTTCCTCCATCTCCTCCATCCACTGCGGCATTTCGCCCTCAGCTGAATTGGTGAAGGCCCATCGATTCATTTCCTCTATATCACCTGCAACATAGTGAGCTAAAAATATCAAAACATACACACACACAGAAACTATGGGAAACAATACATATATATTTAATTACCTGTACCCAGTACTATGGCTATATATATTCAAGTGATAAGAAATTCTTAGTGAAAAGAGAAGAAGTAACGTTTCATCGGTTTGATCCTTGAAATCATCCACAACAACGCCAGCGACAACATATTACGTAAACGATGAAATTTTATAGAAAGAAACTATGTATACACGACATATACTGAAACAATACGAAATTCTTAGTGAAAAAGTAACATTTATCGATTTTGGTTCCTCTAAATCATTTACAACAACCTCAGACTCGTTGGTCACCTGCTGCAGTTCATGCCACTCCTGCTGCTGGAGCAGCTGCATCCACTGTTGTTGCTGTTGCTGCTGGTGCAGCTGCATCGGCTGTTGTTGCTGGTGCAGCTGCATCGACTGTCGTTGCTGTTGCTGCTGGTACAGCTGAAGCCACTGTAGTTGCTGTTGCAGCTGCATTGACTGTTGTTGCTGTTCCTGCTGGTGCAAATGCATCGACTGTTGTTGCTGTTGCACCTGCAGCCACTGTTGTTGCTGTTCCTGCTGGTGCAAATGCATCGACTGTTGTTGCTGTTGCACCTGCAGCCACTGTTGTTGCTGTTGCTGCTTGTGCAGCTGCATCGACTGTTGTTGCTGTTGCTGCTGCTGCAGCTGCATTGACTGTTGTTGGTGCTGCTGCTGGTGCACCTGCATAGACTGTTGTTGTTGCTGCTGCTGGTGCAGCTGCATCTACTGTTGTTGCTGTTGCTGCTGGTACAGCTGCAGCCACTGTGGTTGCCAATGCTGTTGGTGTTGTCTCTCATCTTCTTCAATTACCTGCTGGATATATGCTGAAACAATAATACATGTATTCAATACGAAATTCTTGGTGAAAAAAAGCTACAGTTATCGATTTTGATCTCTTGAAATCACTTCCAGTATCGCTGGTCACACAAGCATTACAAAGATGGGATATATACTTACAATGCTGCCAATGCTTATGCTGTTACTGCAGCTGATGCAGTTTCATTTCATCCATGCTTTGGTGTTGCGGATATGCGCTGAAGCAATAAAAAAATGTATTCAATACTACAAAGTTCTTAGTGGGAGAGAAAAGTTGCAGTTACCGGTGTGAATCTATACTTACCAGGTAATTCTACATCTTGCTCTACAGGTCTCTGCCGTTTGCCGCCATTGGCACTACCGTCAGAGCTTGATATAGCTGAATGTTTCATTTTTTCACCTATACTGGTAACACACACGCAAAAAAGGAGCAAACAGACGCGCACGAGCGAAAGCAAGACGACCGACCTCACACTACGGTGGTTGATGACAGAATAGGGGGCTGCTGCTACTCACATCTGTTACTTTCCCCTCTTTGGGGAAGTGTGTGTGGGGGAGTTTGTAGCATTTCGGCTTTTACTCCCCTGTGAACGTGTGTGTGTGATTTTTCTACAGGTTTTTGGTGTCTGTGACTTGTGATGTTTGTTGTGAGTGAGTCTAGTACTTGCCTGAGGTAGGCGAAAAGATTGGTGTTATATGGGAAGGAACTGGATTAGGGATTGGGTATTGGGATTTTCTCTTCGACTTAATCGTCGAAGATCGTCATAGGGCGCTTATGCTTATCGCGGGACATGTCATACCGACCTAGTGAATAGGGGGACTGGGGCGGAATGGTCTTTATATGTCCTCTGCACCTTCCTTCCGCCACGTCCCTCAGGGAGCCAATAGGAACGCAGTACTCTACCCCACCAGCAGCTGTTGCTCGTCTGAGCGCACTGGACAAGTCTGTAGTGGTATGCGAGCACTTCCTGTGTCCTGCTAGTTGAGGGATTTTTGCTATTCGATAATACTGAACGTAAGATCAAATCTAGATAAGGCTCTCGCCCAATTCACGATAACTTTATGTACAGATTTCTATGCATCTAGGGTTGGGACAACTTCTGTCTGACAAATCGGAACATTTCTCTCAAATTGATTAAAAATGCACATAATTTGCGAAGGAGAAATCGGGGCAATGCGGACTACGTCTCTTAAGCTTAAAAAAGCGAAAAATTGGAGGATATGCTGCTTCTAGTTGCGAACAGATGCAGCTATACCAAAACAAAAGGAACTTTCAAAGATCACTGTGATATGTTGTGTCGGGCACTAACAATTATCTCAAAAGTACTGTTGATTTTGCTATACTCAAAGTCACGCTTTTTGCGGCTTTGGAAACATTAAACAGTTTGGAGCTTTGCGTGAAAGTATAGTTCACCGATTTCAGAGACATGATGATGTTTGACAGTATGGCAGCAAATTGCTAATTTCGCTGCTGCTACTAATTGCCCCCGTTTGAATGAATTTGAAACATAGTAACTGTCCATTTCTTTAAGTGCTTCCAGAGTGCACGTTTGACTTGTGCTTTACATCAGCTAAATGATCCTTAATACCTACTCTTCCCCCATCCATAGAAAAGTATCATAACACTTACAAACTGCACATTCTGCTTCATGGTCACGCCTCCCTTATTTTATGAAGAACCATTCGTCTGATTATTTTTCTTGGAATGAACACTTCCTCTTTGGCACTTTGAGCTCACTTGGCTGGTTCAAATGGCTCTGAGCACTATGGGACTCAACTGCTGAGGTCATTAGTCCCCTAGAACTTAGAACTAGTTAAACCTAACTAACCTAAGGACATCACAAACATCCATGCCCGAGGCAGGATTCGAACCTGCGACCGTAGCGGTCTTGCGGTTCCAGACTGCAGCGCCTTTAACCGCACGGCCACTTCGGCCGGCTGAGCTCACTTGAAGCAACCAAACACCTTATTAATAAATTAACCGCTCTACGACTCAAAGAAACAGAGAATCACGTTGCTGTAAAGCTTAAACTAAAGTGACATAAGGGACACTGATGGTGGTCCATCAATGTGACATCATGCATTCGAATCATACTGCTTAAAGCGGGGCGCATACTTTGAAATACGTCAGGTGGCAAATAAAATTTATATCACAAAGTAATGGTACAAGTTGTATAGAAAACATGTAGCAATCAAAATTGTCCATGTGGTGATGACTCTTAATCAATTTCATATGAATATCTGAGAGAACGTTACACACATTTCTTGATTTCACCCGCTCAAACACGCTGTAAGCAGTAGCATTCTCTTTTCCCTCCGAATACTTACAAGGGAACCTCCCATCGCACCCCCCTCAGATTTAGTTATAAGTTGGCACAGTGGATAGGCCTTGAAAAACAATCGAGAAAACAGGAAGAAGTTGTGTGGAATTATAAAAAAATAAGCAAAATATACAAACTGTGTAGTCCATGCGGGACATAGGCAACATCATGGCTAATATGAGCTCAGGAGTGCGTTGGTCCCGTGGTTAGCACGAGCAGCTGAGAATCAGCGGTCCTTGGTTCAAGTCTTCCCTCTAGTGAGTAATTTAATTTTTTATTTTCAGACAATTATTATCTGTCCGTCATAACTTTTCTGGGAGTGATTATCACATCCACAAGAAAACCTAAGCCGGGCAAGGTGGAAGAATCTTTTTACCCATTCACCAAGTGTACAAGTTAGGTGGGTCGACAACATATTCCTGTCATGTGACGCACATGCCGTCACCAGTGTCATATAGAATATATCAGACGTATCTTCCTGTGGAGGAATCGGTTGACCTATGACCTTGCGATCAAATGTTTTCGGTTCTCATTGGAGAGGCACGTCCTTTCGTCTACTAATCGCACGGTTTTGCGGTGTGGTCGCAAAACACAGACACTAAACTTATTACAGTGAACAGAGACGTCAATGAACGAACGGACAGATCATAACTTTGCGAAAATAAAGTTAAAGTAAACTTTTCACTCGAGGGAAGACTTGAACCAAGGACCTCTCGTTCCGCAGCTGCTCACGCTGACCACAGGAGCACAGAGTTATTGAGCGTACACTATCCTTGATGTCGCCTATGTTTCGCATGGACTACTCAGTTTGTATATTTTGCTTATTTTTTTCATAGTTCCACTCAACTTCTTCCTGTTTTCTCGATTGATCTGTTTTCAGTTTTTCAAGGCCTATCCACTGTGCCAACTTATAACTAAATCTGAGGGGGGTGCGATAGGGAGGTTCCCTTGTTTGTGCTCAAAGTTAACTGTCATAACAGATTGAGGAAATAAGAGCTCTAGAATATTTTTTCTAATGCTTGGCTGCAGCTCTGTTCTTGAATAAGCACTGTTGTACAGTCACTATCCCATTTTAATAGCGATAACTAAAGCACGACCATACTATGCACAGTACACTCACTACCACTCATCAAATCACTATCAGAATTATGGCATTACTTTATTCAAAGACATCCTGCATACACTTGAAGCTAAATAACTGACTGACTATGGATTCATAGTGATTATTCAGTTACAAAGATCTGGCGAGCTGAAGCAACAAACAGAAGTCTATTGTATGCCTGGAATCAAGTATTTTTGCATTCAAGCCTATAGGAGATTTCTACATAACATGGCATTCTGCACAAATGTTATAGGATCTAAACAGGTCTGTATCATTAAGTCGCTGTTTCTGACACATGTAACAAACAAAATCTTTGTATGACACTATAACAGACTCTTTTGTTTTTTCATAACACACTCAATTTTTCCAGGTGTGACAGCAAATCCGTCTCGCAGTAATCCTCTTCCTGCTCCAAAGAGTTAAACAGTCACAGGCGCCGACTTCATGGTTATATTATGCTTTGTAAAATCATAAAATTATGTTGGAATATTTTATTTTTCTTGTTTGGCGATCGTTACCTTTTAAAATATATTCAATAATGAGTTAAAACAAATAATTATTATGGTAGTAAGCAGGTTAACTGATGAGTGGTGTGAATCATGATAGTGTTATAGTGCTGCTGGCACACTTAGAATTTTCCTGGTGCGCGGACCTTGAGATAAGGTCTGGCACCAGGGGGCCAGTGCTGTGGCCATCGCGACATCAGAAGGACTGGAGCAGAAACGCCTGGAACACTCCACCTCATGTCGCCTTGATGCTTTGAGACATTACTATGCTGCAGCTATATAAAGCCCACGCTGCTGTTGCAGTCATTCAGTGTGGACAGTTTCGTCCAGTGCATACTGCAGATGTGTTTAGTGTTCCAACTGTAGTGTCTAGTGGACTATTTTATATGACTATATTTTATTCATTTACTTTAGTCTCTTAGTGTATTGTGAATTAATTTTGCAATAGATAAATTTGTTACCAAAAAGGCGAGCTTGGAAGTTGATGATACTACAAATCAACCTCCAACAATTATTGTGTTGTCAATTGCTTCGTCATCTTCAGGCAAGAACTGTTAACAGCCAATACCTGGACAATTCGGTAAGGGAAGATTATTTCAGAAGTCTTCGTTGATCAAATATATGTGGCTAGAATATGAAGCATCTACCTAAAAAGTTTTTTGGAAACCTGCAAAGAGGCAGATGCTAAAAATCTGTTACAATTTTCCTCTAAAAAGAAGATGTATTTACTTCTGTAAGGTTTTCTAACTGGAAAAAGGCTTTGAAAAAATTCGATCTTCATGAAAATAGTTTTACGCAATAAGAAGGTGTTCTGAAACTAAATTCTATCACTACCCGAAGTGTGGCCTCCCAACTGAATGGACAGTTAGATAGTGATATGAAGAAAGGCCATTTAGCTCTTGAGACCATTTTTACTACTGTGTAATTTCTATGCCGACAAGGACTAACAATTAGAGGGCACAAAGATATAAACTCAATTTTTTTTCAATTGTTGGTGTGGTGTCACCGCCAGACACCACACTTGCTAGGTGGTAGCCTTTAAATCGGCCGCGGTCCATTAGTATACGTCGGACCCGCGTGTCGCCACTATCAGTGATTGCAGACCGAGCGCCGCCACACGGCAGGTCTAGAGAGTCTTCCTAGCACTCGCCCCAGTTGTACAGCCGACTTTTCTAGCGATGGTTCACTGACAAATTACGCTCTCATTTGCCGAGACGATAGTTAGCATAGCCTTCAGCTACGTCATTTGCTACGACCTAGCAAGGCGCCATTACCAGTTACTATTGATGCTGTAAAACATGTACCGTAAAGAGCGATGTTCACCAATTATGGATTAAAGTTAAGTATTCCAGAAGCTACGTACCTTTTTTGCTAGTCTCAATCCCTTGTCCTGCTCCAGACCTCACGGCAGTCTGCGTGAGCTTAAACGTGTGCCTTTCGGCTTCCTGTCATAGTGGATCGGCTGTCTTGCCAGTCCACAACAGTTGGAACTCCAAAAGAATGACATACCTGAGTTTAAAGATTGGTTAGGGCGTTTGGGGTATAAGTGGATGTCCCACGATATTCAAAACGAGATCATTGATCTACTAGGAAAGTCTGTGTTGAGAAAGGTATTGGCATCAATAAAGAAGACTGAACTTTTTTTTTTAATGGTTGACGAAACAAGTCATTCTTTGATTCACGAACAAGTCTCATTTTGTATTCATACTGTCGATGATTCCTTAATCATCAACAAAGACTTTATCGGCTTATATGGGACCCCCAACACTGAATCACAGACTCTGTTTAGTATTTTAAAAGACGCTTTTGCTCGTCTTGATTTGTCATTGGATAACTCAAAGAGGACAGTGCTGTGATGGTGCCTCGAATATGAGAGGTAAGTTCAAAGGACTAAAAAAGCACGTTATGTGCACTGCACTGCTCACACTTTAGACTTAGCAGTTGTAGGCAGTCTCTGCCACCTTACGTCTAAGAGGGATATTATAGCTTTAGTCAAGGACTTAAACACCATAAGGGAATCCAACAAAAGGATGGGACTTTTCAGAAGCATACGCTGTGAGAGCACCAACGACCAAGCTAGTCTATAACCCCTTCGCCTGACTTGGTGGACTACGTGAGCGTCTAATATCTCGAGAATATTGAAAAACTTTGAGTAACGTCTAGAGTTTTTTCGTAGAGGACAAAACAGAGGCAGGTTACAAATGCGCAGGCTACCTGGAGTCAATGATACAATTCAAGACTTATTTCTTTTTATGTCTTTATTGCCAGGCAATGAACCCAAAAGAGGATATCAATGAAAAAATTCAATGTCCTCATCTAGGTATTGCTAATCCGGAAAAATATATGAGGGCTTGATTCGTATATTGAATGGAAGGCTTGATTGTTTTGAACACTTTTGGGAATTGTGTTTAAAAGAAAAACCTTCACAAGTTGATGATCCTTCACTCCCTCGGAATCGAAGTATATCAAAGAAGTATGAAACTGCACACTTTCAAAACCCCAAAGGAGTACTACAAAGCTATTTACATTGAAGTTTGTGAAATGGTGCAATTTTGCATTACTGAGCGGTTTGCTTCAACTGGACTCACACCGGTCATTGCAGTTGAACAAGAGTGCTTGCTTTTAATAAACAGAAGTGAAACAAATTTGGAAAAATCGACTGAGTTTTTCAAAAATGACCTAGACATTGAGAGACTGCCCTTACACTTGAACATGTTAGCCGATATTGCTAATAAAAAACAAGTGGTCCTAAAAAACATGAGTGATGTAAGAAAGTACATTACACAAGAGCCTGCAGTTGGAGAAATGTTATGTGAAGTAGTGAAGTGCATTAAGCTTCTCCAAGTAGTTCCAATCACGACAGCAACAGCAAAACGGTCATTTAGCACCCTTAGACGTCTGAAGTCATATCTCCAGTCAACAATGGGAAAGAAACGATTGAAGAACTTGGCTGTTCTTCAAGCTCACCGAGATGTTTTGGATGAATTGGATATTTGACCAGTCATCAGTGACTTTATATTCAGTAATCCAGTCAGACGGTTGACATTTGCACCTTTCTAAAGACACTCTAGCCCTAATAATGGCATTTAGAGCAATATTAAAAATCTTTATAAAATACAGAATTAAATACATACATAATGATAAATTTTCAGTTTCGAAATATTAGTACTAGTTTAGTACTATATTACTGTATTAGTTATTTTCAAATACTTAAATATTTTTAAGGTGTAAGGCCCAATTAAAACCCGCTATTTACATACTTTTTGACGGAAAGTATTAGGCGTACTGCATTACTTTTACTAACTGTATTAAATCATTATCTTTGAGTATCGTTTTTGTTTAATGAACCCTGAGCCTTATTCAAAGTAAGCTTAAATTAGTTATTTCACTTGGTAATCAAAGTGCTATTACTATAAAACAGCGATATTTTATGTTTTATTCTTTTAATAATAGTTTATGATTTATTTCAATATAAATTCACTCTTTTCAGAGTTGTGTATTCACTGCTCTGTAATAGTCTATAAGCATGATTATTACTATAAATTAAATTATCTTTTTACAAAATTACCATGTGTGTTTATGTTTTGTTTCTTTTTCAAAGCCAAAAACTGTGTCAGGCTTGTCAAGTTTCCCATAGTGTCGAGTTATCGAGAGTCCAGTTTTTGGTATTCTAAAGTTGATCAAATGACTGTAAAATGCTTAAAAAACTTTAAAACTTACTATTTTTCATCTAAAATTTAGAAAATTTCCTGGGACAGGACCCCCAGTATGGGCCTCCACAATATTTTTATAAGTTGGCGCCCCTGTAAACAGGTACGGTGCTTAGCAACAGGAACTTTAAAATGTGCTTAGACTACAACAGTTTTTCGGTTTGTCCACCCATCTTCTCTGCCCCTGAAAATTAACTCCAAATGGACATACTCTGGTATATATAGCACTCGCAATAATTTCATAGTCGGGGGAATTTGTGTGACATGGTTGGTGCACTGACACAAACTTGGTGGTCTCAATATATAAAAGACACCACTGTGTATTGTCTGGATTTACAAGCATCGAAAATAAGGAACACTTTGGTGGAAATGTTAAAATCGATAAGCCAAAAAGACTCTAAGCTTTTTAATAATTGTAATTGCATATTTTATTCATTGACAAATTTGTGACGGTGGGAGGCTTTTCACAGTGTGAAAACGACATGCAGCTGGTGCGAGTGTGAATGTATCATAATCTCTTATACACCTATAATTAATAGTCAGAAATGTTATGCTGCTGCTTAAACATAAAGACATATCACCAGATGTTTGTGGGAAGTAATCAAAGCACTATTCACATAAAAAAATTACATATGTCTAGTCATAAGGAAAGGATAGATTTGACGTGGTGAATTGTGATTTCAACGCATTGAGGAGTATATGAGAACATAATGGGTGACAGATTCATTTCAAAAACAGCTGCACAGTATAGCAATGCAAGGATTAAACTGCACCTGCTATAGTGTACAAACAGGATGGGCAATATGGCTGTAACAGAGCATCATCTCATTGGCGCCCCTAAGAGATCCTCGCGTTTCCTTGTTGCACTATCGATAGTGATGTTGATTCAGTACACAAACCCGCATCAATGATGTCTTTCCAACCTTTCGTCCCCTGGTGGGCTGTTGATTGTCATGTACTGCCAGACGGCTGTGATTTTACAGCAGTTGATTGAGAGAGTTTTGGCAGGATGCAGAACCTTCCAGCAGCGTTGATTGGAAGACTTAAATTTCTAATAATTTCCTAGAATTTAGAAGAATTGAGGCACGTAGTGTGAGTGTAAGCATACCATAATTTTTTCGAGTGTTTTACATATATAAATGATAACTGTACTGTTGTGTGAAATGTGTATACTGTATATTGCAGTGTCAAGTTACTGTGACTTATGTTATGGCATGTCCCGAGGAAATACCTGTGTGGCCTACCGTGAGGGAGATATGGATTCAGCACACACAGCCGAATGGATATGAGAAAGACTTTTATGTGGAAAATGATGTGCGCTATAGTTATTGAGATTCGTTCCAGAACCACAGCCGGCAAGAGGAGACATTTCTAGTACGTCGATCAGGGTCAGACTGCAGCACCAATCGTAATATTTAATTGTAGTTACACTGACAGATATATTCCTGGTTCCCAATATTGCTGTGAGTCTGGAGATGGCCACAGAAAGCATAGCAACAAGCAAGAATTTGGGTCTGGAAACGGCATCTCAGCAGACATCTTTGTTCCGGGCTGGGGCTTGCCCAGCCATTGTACACCAGTTCAGAGAGTCCGAGAGAGCTTCTGGCTTATGACGATTCGGCTCGCAGCACCCCCTTGACAGGTGAATAGTGAACTAATAACCAGTTTGCGCTGAGCCGCCTTTGGGACCGCGTGTATCGCTTGTATACTCCATATAGATTTGACTTCTCTTCTTTTTTAGTGCACAATGTGTAGTGTTCATAACTTGCTTGAAATTCACACCTAAACCCAACTTAATTTTACCACACATGGTTTTGTCAACCACAAATGCTGCAGTACGGTGTCCTATACCAATATCCTTTCTTGCATGTGTTGCCTTGGCTTTATCAGCTAAAATTTGTTCTGCAGCATGACGACCTGGAAGATCTTTATGTTTTGCATATTCAATGTCGTCTTCCAAACGCGCCTCATCAAACAGGTTAATCCCCTTATTACCTCAAGCCAGGTCCACAGTAATTATAACCTGAAATGTGCAATTCGATGGGAAGCTCCTCGAGAATACCACAGCCTCCTATAATGAGTCTCCTTTCATGCATGTGATGCTGCTGTGCTGGTTGTGCTCTGTTCACTGCTTTATACAGCACATCTCAGTCTGCAACCAACGCTCAAACACATCTGCGAAATATCTCCCTGTTTTTGTTTTAACAGGTAATTCATAGGCAAATCTGGAGTAAGTGAACCATTAAAATATATTTGAATCCATTATTCTCATGTGCATATTCTCTCGCATCTACAAGGTCAGTCTGCCATAAGTCATCCAAACCTTTAATCATAATATGTCTATGAGGGTATGTTTTGCATGCTGGGTTGTTCAGTTCTGAAGTACTATCTCCAAACTCATATGATTATACCTTTCTCTCTAAGATCTGAAATTACTGAGACAACCTCATTTGAATGAGTGGTATTGTCCACAACAGCTGCTATGAGCAGTCAAAATCGATCTATTATCTCATTGGAGCCGTCATAGTATATATACTGAAGGGACTGATTCTGACTCTTTTATGCTGAATGTCAATACCATCACCACTGCTATACCAACCATCTAATAATGATGGTTTTATAATGTCTCCGTATTTCCCACTGCATTGGTTTCCTGCTTTCCTGTGTACACCAATCAATTGTAGTATTTTGCCGTATATCTCCATGTCTTTAGGTGTAACTTTTTCTATTTTTGAGGGTTTTAGGAAAATGATGTTCAGTAAAACTGGTGTTCTTTGAAATTCCCTGTCCTCTATCTGTATTGTTTTTTCATTTGCAGTTAAGTTATAAGTTGCATGTCCAACATGTGTGTTTTTCCATCACTGACAGTGATTTTTTTTTATCCTAACACCTCTGTGATGGTTGATGAAACCGTCAATTTCGCTGAGAGTTCATTGAGCGATTCAGTAACTGTTTTAAACGTGTCTCACAGTGTCTGCTCTCGATACAAATGTCCTATTCTTGGCAACCGTAACTTTTCTCAAACAGTCTTCCATCCAACGATGACCTTATGCTTTGTTGACATCTCGTACTAAGCAGGCTGCTTCACAGGCTTCACATTATATACAATCCACTCAATCTTTACAGTTAAATCATGTACTTGCTTTTCAATTCCACCAACGTTTACTGCTAAGTCATCTACCTTCTTTCTCAGAATGAAGCGCATGTGCATCTCTACTTCCTTAACCCCAGCATCTTATTTGTTGTGCAGTCTCAGAAGTGTATGGAACTTTACATTTGAGAGACTGAAATTTTCCATCTATCCACAGATGCATTCTCTGTCTATGCATACCTATCCTCTTGGGCTGAGTGCCTGACATACGTATGACCTTATCCATGGTATGATGTATACTAACATACTCCTCACTTTTTTCTTAGCTACTGATGTAGGAACTCCTAGTAGTTCTGTCTATATCTACCATCATTCAGTGTTTTTAATTTATCAATAACAAGAAATGTGTACTATGTGATTATAGCAACCTGTGTATATCTTGACAAAATCATTGAATGATATGCCAATTCCTACAAGCACCTAGTGAATGTGTTTTAGATTCAAATTGTCTTGTTTGAAATCTATAAACACATTTGCATTATCCCTCACCAAATGTTTCAAAGTTCTGGAGTATTTGTGACTCAAATGAAATAAGTCAATGTCCATATGGCGACCAAAACAAAAGTATCGTAGAATTTGACCTTGGTTTTGCATAGTATCATTGTCAAATATGAACAATGTATTTGGCTTCACATTTGCTGGTGGCAGGATTTGACTGCTTTAACTGAATATCATGTACTTTACATCATGTACACCTTGCATTATCTTTTGCAGTAATGTTTTTAAAAATACACATGGATGCTCAAAGTGGACTTCATCTGGGTGTGTTAGTAGTGTGTCTTACCACAGTTGGATAGACCCACAATTACAGCTCTTATGTTGTCAGGAAGGAGTATCCCATTCTTCTTCTTCTTCTTCTTCTTCTTCTGATCTTCTTCCACACCATCACAGGACTAGCCTCTTACTAAGAAGTCTTGATGCTTTACGTTCCCTGCCATGATACTGACTACATCAGGTTTTGGTGTGCAATGGGCTTTCATAGAAAAATGAACACTTGCAATAATAAAAGTATGTGTACCATGGCTATATATATATATATATATATATATATATATATATATATATATATATATATATATATATATATATGAATATAATAGAGGGAAACATTCCACGTGGGAAAAATATATCTAAAAAGAAAGATGATGAAACTTACCAAACAAAAGCGCTGGCAGGTCGATAGACACACAAACAAACACAAACATACACACAAAATTCTAGCTTTCGCAACCAATGGTTGCCTCGTCAGGAAAGAGGGAAGGAGAAGGAAAGACAAAAGGATATGGGTTTTAAGGGAGAGGGTAAGGAGTCATTCCAATCCCGGGAGCGGAAAGACTTACCTTAGGGGGAAAAAAGGACAGGTATACACTCGCACACACACACATATCCATCCACACATACACAGACACAAGCAGACATTTGTAAAGGCAAAGAGTTTGGGCAGAGATGTCAGTCGGGGCGGATGTACAGAGGCAAAGATGAAGTTGAAAGACAGGTGAGGTATGAGCGGCGGCAAATTGAAATTAGCGGAGATTGAGGCCTGGCGGATAGCGAGAAGAAAGGATATGCTGAAGGGCAAGTTCCCATCTCCGGAGTTCTGACAGGTTGGTGTTAGTGGGAAGTATCCAGATAACCCGGACGGTGTAACACTGTGCCAAGATGTGCTGGCCGTGCACCAAGGCATGTTTAGCCACAGGGTGATCCTCATTACCAACAAACACTGTCTGCCTGTGTCCATTCATGCGAATGGACAGTTTGTTGCTGGTCATTCCCACATAGAACGCTTCACAGTGTAGGCAGGTCAGTTGGTAAATCACGTGGGTGCTTTCACACGTGGCTCTGCCTTTGATCGTGTACACCTTCCGGGTTACAGGACTGGAATAGGTGGTGGTGGGAGGGTGCATGGGACAGGTTTTACACCGGGGGCGGTTACAGGGGTAGGAGCCAGAGGGTAGGGAAGGTGGTTTGGGGATTTCATAGGGATGAACTAAGAGGTTGCGAAGGTTAGGTGGACGGCGGAAAGACACTCTTGGTGGAGTGGGGAGGATTTCATGAAGGATGGATCTCATTTCAGGGCAGGATTTGAGGAAGTCGTATCCCTGCTGGAGAGCCACATTCAGAATCTGATCCAGTCCCGGAAAGTATCCTGTCACAAGTGGGGCACTTTTGGGGTTCTTCTGTGGAAGGTTCCGGGTTTGAGGAGATGAGGATGTGGCTCTGGTTATTTGCTTCTGTACCAGGTCGGGAGGGTAGTTACGGGATGCAAAAGCTGTTTTCAGGTTGTTGGTGTAATGGTTCAAGGATTCCGGACTGGAGCAGATTCGTTTGCCACGAAGACCTAGGCTGTAGGGAAGGGACCGTTTGATGTGGAATGGGTGGCAGCTGTCATAATGGAGGTACTGTTGCTTGTTGGTGGGTTTAATGTGGACGGACGTGTGAAGCTGGCCATTGGACAGGTGGAGGTCAACGTCAAGGAAAGTGGCATGGGATTTGGAGTAGGACCAGGTGAATCTGATGGAACCAAAGGAGTTGAGGTTGGAGAGGAAATTCTGGAGTTCTTCTTCACTGTGAGTCCAGATCACGAAAATGTCATCAATAAATCTGTACCAAACTTCGGGTTGGCAGGCCTGGGTAACCAGGAAGGCTTCCTCTAAGCGACCCATGAATAGGTTGGCATACGAGGGGGCCATCCTGGTACCCATGGCTGTTCCCTTTAATTGTTGGTATGTCTGGCCTTCAAAAGTGAAGAAGTTGTGGGTCAGGATGAAGCTGGCTAAGGTAATGAGGAAAGAGGTTTTAGGTAGGGCGGCAGGTGATCGGCGTGAAAGGAAGTGCTCCATTGCAGCGAGGCCCTGGACATGCGGAATATTTGTGTATAAGGAAGTGGCATCAATGGTTACAAGGATGGTTTCCGGGGGTAACAGACTGGGTAGGGATTCCAGGCGTTTGAGAAAGTGGTTGGTGTCTTTGATGAAGGATGGGAGACTGCATGTAATGGGTTGAAGGTGTTGATCTACGTAGGCAGAGATGCGTTCGGTGGGGGCTTGGTAACCAGCTACAATGGGACGGCCGGGATGATTGGGTTTGTGAATTTTGGGAAGAAGGTAGAAGGTAGGGGTGCGGGGTGTTGGTGGGGTCAGGAGGTTGATGGAGTCGGGTGAAAGGTTTTGTAGGGGGCCTAAGGTTCTGAGGATTCCTTGAAGTTCCGCCTGGACATCAGGAATGGCAAACTTGCCTTGGCAAACTTTGTAAGTAGTGTTGTCTGAAAGCTGACGCAGTCCCTCAGCCACATACTCCCGACGATCAAGTACCACAGTTGTGGAACCCTTGTCCGCCGGAAGAATGACGATGGATCGGTCAGCCTTCAGATCACGGATAGCCTGGGCTTCAGCAGTGGTGATGTTGGGAGTAGGATTAAGGTTTTTTAAGAAGGATTGAGAGGCAAGGCTGGAAGTCAGAAATTCCTGGAAGGTTAGGAGAGGGTGATTTTGAGGAAGAGGAGGTGGGTCCCGCTGTGACGGAGGACGGAACTCCTTGTAACCATTGATGCCACTTCCTTATACACAAATATTCCGCATGTCCAGGGCCTCGCTGCGATGGAGCACTTCCTTTCACGCCGATCACCTGCCGCCCTACCTAAAACCTCTTTCCTCATTACCTTAGCCAGCTTCATCCTGACCCACAACTTCTTCACTTTTGAAGGCCAGACATACCAACAATTAAAGGGAACAGCCATGGGTACCAGGATGGCCCCCTCGTATGCCAACCTATTCATGGGTCGCTTAGAGGAAGCCTTCCTGGTTACCCAGGCCTGCCAACCCGAAGTTTGGTACAGATTTATTGATGACATTTTCGTGATCTGGACTCACAGTGAAGAAGAACTCCAGAATTTCCTCTCCAACCTCAACTCCTTTGGTTCCATCAGATTCACCTGGTCCTACTCCAAATCCCATGCCACTTTCCTTGACGTTGACCTCCACCTGTCCAATGGCCAGCTTCACACGTCCGTCCACATTAAACCCACCAACAAGCAACAGTACCTCCATTATGACAGCTGCCACCCATTCCACATCAAACGGTCCCTTCCCTACAGCCTAGGTCTTCGTGGCAAACGAATCTGCTCCAGTCCGGAATCCTTGAACCATTACACCAACAACCTGAAAACAGCTTTTGCATCCCGTAACTACCCTCCCGACCTGGTACAGAAGCAAATAACCAGAGCCACATCCTCATCTCCTCAAACCCGGAACCTTCCACAGAAGAACCCCAAAAGTGCCCCACTTGTGACAGGATACTTTCCGGGACTGGATCAGATTCTGAATGTGGCTCTCCAGCAGGGATACGACTTCCTCAAATCCTGCCCTGAAATGAGATCCATCCTTCATGAAATCCTCCCCACTCCACCAAGAGTGTCTTTCCGCCGTCCACCTAACCTTCGCAACCTCTTAGTTCATCCCTATGAAATCCCCAAACCACCTTCCCTACCCTCTGGCTCCTACCCCTGTAACCGCCCCCGGTGTAAAACCTGTCCCATGCACCCTCCCACCACCACCTATTCCAGTCCTGTAACCCGGAAGGTGTACACGATCAAAGGCAGAGCCACGTGTGAAAGCACCCACGTGATTTACCAACTGACCTGCCTACACTGTGAAGCGTTCTATGTGGGAATGACCAGCAACAAACTGTCCATTCGCATGAATGGACACAGGCAGACAGTGTTTGTTGGTAATGAGGATCACCCTGTGGCTAAACATGCCTTGGTGCACGGCCAGCACATCTTGGCACAGTGTTACACCGTCCGGGTTATCTGGATACTTCCCACTAACACCAACCTGTCAGAACTCCGGAGATGGGAACTTGCCCTTCAGCATATCCTTTCTTCTTGCAGGTATACACTCGCACACACGCACATATCCATCCACACATACAGACACAAGCAGACATATTTAAAGACCTTTTTTCCCCCTAGGGTAAGTCTTTCCGCTCCCGGGATTGGAATGACTCCTTACCCTCTCCCTTAAAACCCACTTCCTTTCGTCTTCCCCTCTCCTTCCCTCTTTCCTGATGAGGCAACAGTTTGTTGCGAAAGCTTGAATTTTGTGTGTATGTTTGTGTTTGTTTGTGTGTCTAACGACCTGCCAGCGCTTTTGTTCGGTAAGTCACCTCATCTTTGTTTTTTTATATATATATATATATATATATATATATATATATATATATATATATATATATATATATATATATATATATATATATATATATATATTCAGAACTCATACTTTGGATGCAATACATCTGAAAAATCGGCAGGTTTTTCTTCACTTTCGCTCCTGTACAATTTAACAAAAAATGACAATGAACTCAGCTTGACTTTCTCTCAGACTTATTGGTTGTCCTTAAGTTCCTTTTGGTGCTGTATTGACACACTGGTGTAAATAGCCAGCATGCACACTATTCATTCCGAGATAGCTTACAGTGTCTTTATACACACTTTTAACACACTGTAGTCATCTGTTGAGTCTTTACAACATATATGATAATGGCATACCTAGGTCGAACATGTTTGTAATGTTAGAGTGTTGCAGATAAATGATTGTGTTCCCTTATTTCACACAGAGTGCTGAGTCATCGTACACTGTTGTAATTGAGAGAGTTAGAGCACCACAGCTAATGTACAGTGGGGTTCACGCTGGATAATACTCGATGGTTATCTGCTGACTGATATAGGATTCTGTGCATTCCATTTCATCCCATTTGTGCTCAGTAAACTCCACTTTAACAGTTTTAGGTACATTTTTAATTTGTAACAACACACATGAGTCACTGGCTTCTATAGCTGCTAGTATACCGATACTTAACCGTTTTGAACCTGTAGACGTTAAATTGTATGTTGAAGTGTAAATTATTAGAGCGCTAGGTGGAAGTAGTAGCTTCTCACCTACAATATTTACACATCGTTCTTCTTACAGTGGCATTGGAATCTTCTCAGATGGCTCATATGTTGGCAGCCAGTAATGACCTGTACCATGTAGGGTAGTACCGCCTGCACACTTTTTTGAGTCAGGGACAGCCTGGGTGTATTCCCCACTGCAGGTCTGGTCACATGGGAGATCACAGCTGAACAAAAAAGAAGCAGCAATAAACTTCCACAGACACGAAGAAAATGTAGTTGAATGAAGGAAAAATGGAACTGCAGTGAATATATATATATATATATATATATATATATATATATATATATATATATATATGTCTGCTTGTGTCTGTATGTGTGGATGGATATGTGCGTGTGTGCGAGTGTATACCTGTCCTTTTTTCCCCCTAAGGTAAGTCTTTCCGCTCCCGGGATTGGAATGACTCCTTACCCTCTCCCTTAAAACCCACTTCCTTTCGTCTTCCCCTCTCCTTCCCTCTTTCCTGATGAGGCAACAGTTTGTTGCGAAAGCTTGAATTTTGTGTGTATGTTTGTGGTTGTTTGTGTGTCTATCGACCTGCCAGCGCTTTTGTTCGGTAAGTCACCTCATCTTTGTTTTTATATATAATTTTTCCCACGTGGAATGTTTCCTTCCATTATATATATATATATATATATATATATATAGTTCTTCCCATTCTGCTGCTGGTGATACTTCATGGTTCTTCTTGTTTCAGAGACTGGTGATCTACTGCGTCTGGCGTGCATACTCAATGTAGTGATCACATGACCGGACGTGGTGTTCCTGAACTCCTATTCGCCCCCACCAATTTTCAGATGCTGTTGGAGGGGGGCAAGAGCAGTTTCAAGGGACCTGTTGTGGTAGTAAACTTCCTCACTCTGTCTGAGTTGTCACAGAGATTCATCTCGTAGATGTATTGATGGGGCATTTCAAAAATGGTAGACAGTTCCAACAGAAGTAGTAACCTCCATGAGTTGCAAAATGCATCTTCACTTCATCCCACTGCATCACCATTATTCGCTGAATAGTATTCTTCTTCTTATGCTTATCCATTGTCTTTCCTTTCCAATCTTTGTGCATGCAGTCCTCAGCTGTGTGCTTGCACGTAGTACACATATTAAAATAATCTCTGCTCATCACCAGCATCTCTGGAATTGTACACATGGATGCCTGAGCTGGAGCAAATGAGAAACTTGCCCCTTGCACTTCGGAAGACTGACTGGACTTCTCTCAAATGGTCTACAGTTCCAGCACAAGCATTTAGCAGCATGAGTTGCGAAGTGTAATTTACCCCCATCCTGATGCATCTTCATTATTTCATGAATCTTATTAATCTTCTTCATACATTTGTGCAGCATCATTGCTTTCCAAGCATAGTGCAGGTAGCTATGAACACAGGCCTCAGCTGCATGATTACAGCTAATATAGCTGTTAAACTCTTCCTTCACTGACACAGACATCTCGTCCATTGGACACATTGTAAAAAATATTATTCGCTCAGTCACAATGCTGATGGAAGTGTGTGTTGAATTATTGTGAAGGGCGGTCATTGAAGAGGATAGTGACAAAAAGTAAGAGGATGCCAATTGTAAAAGTCACTGAAGAGCTGTACGTCACATTCGAAAACTCTGTCAGCATCAAAACCACACGGAGGGAGCTCCAGAAGCAGGGAACCGCAAGGCGAGCTGGAATTACGAAAACGCTAATCAGTGATGAAAATGTCAGTAACAGGAAAACGTGGACCATAAAACGTGGATGATGGAGCAATAGAAGAATGTCATTCGGTCAGATGAATATTGTCTCATGCTGTTTCCAATTGTTGTACAAGTTTGCGTTCCAAGAGTGAAACACGGCAGGGGCCTGGTAATAATTCGGACAGCCATATCATTCTATTCTATAGGTCTCACAGTTACTTTGCAAGTCGCTTTACTGCTACGGATTATGTGACCATTTTGGCTGATTAGGTCCATCCCATGGTTCATTGTTTATTCCCTGATGGTGATGCTGTGTTCCAAGATGCTGGGGCCCTGTTCGCACAACTCATATAGTTGAAGACTGGTATTGTGAGCATGAACATGACATAACTAAAACTAAACTAAACTAATAATGAGGATGAATTGTCGCATCTCCCTTGGCCACCATTGTCGCTAGAGCTCATTGTTATTGAGCCTTCATGGTCTACTTTCGAGGGTGCTTGGTTGCTATCCACTTCCATCATTGTTTCTCGAATGTGCCACTATTTTACGGGAAGAATGGTACAAGATTCACTTTGAAACAACACAGGACCGATATTTATCCATTTCGAGACGTCTGGAATCTTTATTGAATGCCAATGGTTTTCCTACTCCGTATTAGGATTAGTAATTACAGCAAGTTCATAGAGAGAGGTGGAAAGAGGGATATATATACGTGTATACGATAAACCCCTTCCCTCGAAAACTTGTCTCCCTCAAACCTCCTCTGTGTTACCACAGATGATGTATCATTGATCTCATTTGTACTAATATGACATTACACGTAAGGAGCCTGTTTGCTTCCATTGACATGAGTGGAATGTGTAAGTTCTAATTAATGTTCACCAATCTGCACTTCTCTATATTGTCCCCTGTGCAGAAAAGAACACGTAGGTCGTGAACCCGTTGTCTTGAGGCTATAATAATCTGTTAACGAGGCACTGACATTGTATGGATAGTTAAATTTTCAATTACTTCGTTTACAAGGGTCGCTAGTCGCTTTTTATTAGCAGAATACGAGAAACTGCACAATTATATACCACTTTATGAATCACAAATAATTTCCTTTCTTCACACCTTTATAGAAAATTTAAAAAAGCCAGTGAACTGCGTATTTTCGTAATTAGTATCAGATTGTTCTCCACTATATATCCAAATAACCAGAGCTTGCTAATTAAGTCCTTAACCAATACCGACCAAGGCAGACCATATGTCTGCCTTCCAAGACTGCCAAACCAGCTCCGCCTTACAGCCAACAGCTCTGCTCGTCATCCAAGTTAGGCGCGATTCGAATTTCTCCAAAGTGCTTCGTCTGCCTTTTCATATAGCAGCTGTTTGTGATACTGCTGGCAATTAACACTTTTGAAACTATGGAATGATAGCCAGGCTTTGAGATATGCTTTTATATGAAATGCAAGTAAATTCACTGATTAGTTTTTCTAATGTTAATAACAGAAGATTATCACTTTGGCGCTCAACTTCCGAAAGCAACAGCTAATTTAGGTGGTGTTTCTCATGATACCCACGCTGAACAAACCGTCTGTCATCAGTACCTTACAGCACATTGCGTCATCTTCCCACTGCTGTCTTCTCAACAGTTCTCAGAAGAGCTTCTAATAGCATGATGGGTGCAAAACCAGAATTATTACACATCCTCCTCCTTCTCAGATTTCCAAACATGGGATGTTCTCGCAGACAACAATCAATTTTGGAAATAAGAAAATTTTTACTCAAATTTTTACAAATTTCTCAGCTATCATCTCTCAAGAGCCATACAGTCCCACTATAATTGGGATTCGTTATTGTTTTTCCAAACTTGAATCTGCTTTGTGTTTTTCATCCTCAAATCACAAATGAATTTATACTAACATAGACTCAATTATTTTATGATTAGAAAAAAACTATTTGTTACCCTAATTTAATTTGTGTACATCCTTAAATCCCAAAATCATTAATCTTTAGTTACACTTTCTATACTAGTTGCATTATTTTTAAATAGTGAAGATTTTCAAAGTAGCATTATTCTGCACCTTTATTTGTTGATAGTCTTTCTTTAACTCATATCCTATCATTTCTGCTAGAATACTCTATAGCAGTTCACTATCTCCTAGCCAAGACTCAATCAGTCAGAAATTTTATACTGCTGTTAAGCTGCTGTCAGCGCATTGCTGTCCATTGAATTCAACAAAATATGTCTCATAAAGAATTTGCATTGTCATTAACTTCTGTCACCTTGCTGTTCTTTTAAATTGACCAATTATTCATCATAAAAAGTTGCACTGCTTTTCAACTACTATCAGCGCATCACCATCCTTTCAGTTCGACAAGACATTCTTTACACTTTACACTTTTCCTCAGCATGCATTTCTGCATTTAATTATATTTGAATGCATCATAAAGATGTCCACTTCACATGATTATGAATAAAACAAACACAGCACCCATACATTTCACAAATTCATGGAGGCTGAAGAACGTTACTCTCACACCATCTTACCAGAACATATGCAAGCAGCGGACAACAACAACCCATATTGATAATTCTGTTGTGCATGACGTTGTCTTGCATTGTGAAACTCCAGACTTTCCCAACTGGCACTGAGTTCAACAGTTGTCAGTCCACTCTCCCGTCTCCAACCTCAGCATACAGCTCCAGTACAATTCCATGAAATGATGCAAAATGCCTTAAATAAGTTTCCTAATAATTTTAAACAAACTTAAAGAAACATGTTTTCATACAGCATTACAATATAAATACATAATACCTAATGTTTTGTTATGATTCTGGGTTGGCCACTGTTTACATCATACTACAACAGTGGTGCATCAATGTTTTTGTTTTGGTCACACCTGTAGCTACACACAGCTCGGACATTGCCCTCTGCAATCTTTAAGAGCTCTGTGCTTGCTCACGCCATCTGTCACTACTGACCTGCTTCAATAATGACTCACGCCACTAGCCAGCATCTTTAAATCTTATCTGTGGAGGCTTACAGTTGTGGATCACAGATACACTGAGAGAACATTTCAGAATCTTGTTTCAAGCATAATGCACAAACACTCATTTAACAAATCGTTGCTTATTCCACAGTATGAGGTATCTTTACTTCTACATTTGAGTGTCATTGTTGATACAAAAACTTGTAGTGAAACTAGTGTTGTAATGACTGTCTATTTTCTACTGACTTTCATATACGAGCATTAAGTGACTTCGTAATGTGTAGGGGTAATTACCCTATTCTTAGCTAGACCTTTATTCCTAATTCCTTGCATCTTTAAATCCAGTGTGTGGAATTACTCTCTATCCTTCACATTACACGGCCTTCTATTTAAACCTTATTTACTATGTTTATATCTTTTATGAGATTTCCATGTCAGTGTTGTGTTTTATACAGACAATATGTCTACTCCCTTGTGTTTAACAAAACAGTTGGCAGAAAGCACTTCATCCATTAATTCTACTTAATGTCGCCTTTTGCCTTTGCTCCCTCACTATACACAAATGATTGACTGACTTTCCTGTTGCCTAATAACAATCCTTCACCTGTCTCTCTCTACATACACAATAGCCGACATTTCTGTCGCCTCGTCTACGACTCTCAATTTTCCTCTTTTTTCTCTTTGCAAATAATTGGCAGAGTTTTCCTATCGCCTGACAATCATAACTCTCTGTTCCAGCGTAACACGAAGATGAAGAACGCAAGAGAAGAGAAGGCTGTGAGAACACTTCAGCCAATAGCATGTTGACTAGGATGTCACCACAACAGAAGTGGCGTCTACAAGAAGAGAATATAAGAGCCGCTCGTGCCAGCCTCGGGGGCAATAGAAGACGCACTCTAGCAGAGGCACTAGCAGAACAGTTATTAGTGATCCATATCCATTACTTGTATGGACATTGTATACTACGAAAGGCATTTATTATTTGCATGTCGCCCATCGCTTGCGACACTCCTGTAAACCGAAGTTAAGTACTGTCAATCTGCTTTATTGTAATAACAACCATTAATATAATTTGCTTGAATTGTTGTATAGCTATCTGAGAAAGCAGCATCCTTTAGGCACTCTAGAAGAGACGAGTGGGCAGGACTCCACACTCTCCATTTACCATAAACCTCTTGACAGGACTATTCCTAGCCTATCACCGTATCATAAGTCATTACAGCAAAAAGCATGTTATCATTTCTGTTCATACTAAAGAGTAACGATATGTGTATTCTGGTACAATCTGTATATCACCTCAAGACAACATTTAGTAATTGCCATTCATTTCCGCACCGAACTTTATTATTTGCATAGGCTGAAGATGAAGTTATATTTAATTAATTTTGCCTCAAACTCATTGTCATGCTCTTCTGTTCTTGTGAAATCGAATGAAAACTACTAAATAATAACATGTCCTTTCTCAAATATTGGATTTTATTAATTAAAACACCCTTTTGTAAACCAACATTTATAAACACTCAACAGAAATCAAATACTGTGTCCCATTACGCCTACATTCTGCCACACATCTCTGGCATCATTACCGAGCAACCGTCTCTAGCCTCTCGCGCACCTGACTTCCACTCATGGACTCCAACACTCAACTCTCGGTCACCCACTCACACATTGTTGACTGCATTGCCGTCTTTGATTTAGTTATGATCGCTGCATAGAGTGTATGATCGATAGTAAGTAAGGGTACTGTAACCTTACATATGCCCACCAAAATAACACTTTAATATGATAAAATATAATGGTGACATTAGATTTGAATATTAAAGTTAAAAAATATATAGAAAGAGAAGAAAGGAAAAAATGTAAAATTTAAAATTACAAAATTATAGTAAATAGTTGAAACTATATATTAGCAAAGCAGAAACTCATTTCATTAAGAATAATTCTAATTTGAGTGCATGTTTACAATATTTGTTTATATTTATATATTGCAAATGGCGTTTAAGAAATGAAAGTTAGTATCACTTACTTACACTGCTTTAAAGTCAAAGTATATCATTAGCTCATTCAATCAGTCACTAATTAGGAACAAGATAGGTCAACTTAATCACAAATGCTTGTGCATACTGCATAATCTCATTGAAATAACATGGCAACATGAAGCCCAATGCCGTAACGTCCAACTGAAATAGCATGGTTAAATATGATACACTAATAACAATTGTCTATTAGGGTTGACTGTTAATGCAATTTGTAATGATCAATTGAATACTAATCATTATATCGTCACTGTATTGTATGAATATAGACATAGGCCTAACCGAATTAATGTGATCCAAAAGTAAACAAGATAATAAACAGACAACTCTAACTATTACACGATATTGACAGGAAAATATTCTGTTACTACCCCACATAAATTTACACTCATAGTGACAGCATATTAATGTGATCCAAAAGTAAACAAGATAATAAACAGACAACTCTAACTATTACACGATATTGACAGGAAAATATTCTGTTACTACCCCACATAAATTTACACTCATAGTGACAGCATATTTTGAAAATATGATACTGTTAGATTCTGGCACACAGGTTACAGGGTTGGAAATACAAGAAATTTGACAAAAAGCACCTACCTTGGAAAGTAATCCATAAACGAATCATCACATTGGAAAACACTTTTTTATGTAGCTCTTCATACTCTTGTTATAAATCATTTATCTAATTACTCTGCTTTAGGTCCCTGCCTATATGTTGAGTCGTAAATCATAGGCAAATACAGTGGTTCACGATGCACTGGGCTGTGGCATCAACACCGCAGGGGATACACCACGACAACAACACTTTCACTGGTTACTCTGCTTTTTCACTTTCCTATGTGACCCAATGCAAAACACACGTGTTCGTAGCTTTCGATAAATTATGAGGCTGTGGCATCGAAGCCGCCGGGGACTGTAGACTTGTTGTCTCTGCAAATTGGTGGAATTGTAACAGCATCATAACAGCGACTATCGCACCATGAAACTTGTTGATCAGATGGCTGCTGACATCAGCATTCCATGGTTCCACACACCACATAGCTCACCAACCTTACAAGCTAGCGCAGCGCTGGAACAAGCGACGGTCGCGCTGTGTGCTATCTCCTTGTAGGGGTTGGCAGATCCCTGCTGCAGTAGCAACAGGTGACGACCACGCTGGGCGCGCATGGCTTCACGTCAGTGGCTCCATGTCTGCTCGCCAGCATTCAAACACAAAAGGGAATTACGGTAGTGAGGGAACAAAACACATTGCACACACATCAATCAGTCGGTAGTAAACACAACACTTGCTTCACGCAACCCTTTTATTGTTTATGGATGTGACTCTGACCCAAGCACTTTACAATGTTTACTTGATGGCACAGAATGTTTAAAACTGATTGCACCTAGCTCACAGTAGCTATTACAGCTGGCTTTATTCACAAGATCAAAACAGATACATTGTAAATAACACAAGAGTACACTCATACATCTTGCGTGTCAGAATGCTAAACACAAAGTATAGTACACTAATTTTCAAAACAGAGAAAAATAAATTTAGAGGACGAGGCCGATATAGCTCCTGGATTGTTGAAGCTTCAGGAGTCAGGGCAAACTAAACATTAAAAACCTCTCTGTACATTGGCCTAATAGCTGTCATTCATTTGAATAGGCCCAAGATACAGGAGGTTCCGCACAGCACCTGCATTGCGACAACGCTCAGCTCCCTCCCACAGAAGCCGAGACGGAGGATCTGGTGGGCAGATGATGGCGCCCATGTCCACTCCAGTTCAGCGTCATGGTTGAAAATTCGAAGCTGTTGGCTGCCGGTCAGAGAGCTCCTACCGCACACCAACCTACGGGATGTCGAACTTGGCCACCTTCTATCAGTGACACCAGTCGGTGTTGAGGTGGTCGCCGACGACCTAAGCATCGATGACCGATGACATGCCCCATGCCGTCCTTCACCGCCACGATGTCGGACTTGTGGACTCCCTCTGTGTGCAGATATGGGGCTGGATGGAGATGTCAGACCCCCACTGAGCCAGCCTGCATGCAACGTACTTCACGACAGCACGTACTGCTGCACGCGGGCCCTGCTGGTAGGCCCACAACCCTGGGCAACGTGGTTTTCATTCTCGATGGCGCTGCAGCTCGCTCGACACTTCTTCTCCCTGTCACAGCCGCAACTCCTGCAAGCTGTTGAGGGCAGGGCGTTAATGTGGGTGCGAATACGTGCCGTGTAGTCGTGACCCAACAGGAAGAGACTGGTGTCTTCGATCCAGCGGTGTTGGCCTGGTGTCCTGGCTGTGACAACAACAAGGCAGCCCCGTCGAAAGTAACATGCAGGCACACAGCCCAAAACTCGCCGACCTGTGCAGCCATCTTCAGTAGATGGTCCTCCCACATTAGACGCCATCCAGCACCGCCACCACGTTCTGCACCTCCCCCAGGTCCATGTCAGTGGCAGAGGGTTCGGCCTGCAGCAAGGCAAGCAGTCTGTTACACCATGCAACGAGCAGATGGGATTCTGGGGCCCCCTGGGCTATAGGAGTGTGGAAATAGCCCAGAGGAGTGTCCGCTGGGAGACGGAACCATCTCCTCACCACAACCCGAACACAGATATCCATGGCCTTGAGGGCACCAATGCAGGTGTGGCTCAAAGCGAGGCCATAGTACAGCCCCAGGAGAAGCACCTCACAAAGCACATACAGCCACTGCTGCAGCTTCAGTGGTGCCCGCTCTTTCAACATAGTCTGCCACAGGTAGCACCCATAGGTGCCAAGGTGCTGGGTCACTCCTCGATGTGGCGCCTCGGATGGAAGAGGCACCGGCCTGAAGAGGAGAACTGCAGTCCCAGGTAGCGGAAGGTCTCATCCGCGTCCATCGTCCAATGAATCAAACGCCTTAGAAACATCGAGGGAAGCCACAAAGACAAAACGACAGCACTGACAAGAATCCAGTTGAGGATGAAAGTATCTTTCAGTATCCCATCCAGGGGATGAACGTCTGCTGACGTTCGTCCACAGCACACATTTGCATAAGACAAGTCACCAGTACCTTAAAGAAGGCTCTCTCCCAGCAGACAGTGAAGGGTCGAAAGTCAACGGGGATGCTGGAGCGGCAGTCTTGGGCAGCAAGGAAGTCCTGGCTTGGAGGAGGGAAGAGGGAGGTTATGGGACAGGAGGAAGAAGTTCAGTAGTTTTTTGGTGACCTCCACAGGTAGGCGGCACAGCTGTGCTAGCGAGAGGCCGTCAGGGCTGGCAGCAGAGCCTCTAGGTGGCAAAGTGGCCATGACCTCATCAAGCGTGATTGGCCTCCACATTTGCTTGAAGTCGACTTGCTCCAAGCACAGGAGCAGCCAATGAGGGATGGAGCCAGCGGTGGAGAGTGGCTCCATTGTGAAGAGGTCATGCCAGGAGTCCACCAGCCCAGGGATGTAGCAGGATGTCATCCAGGATGTGCACCGTCCCTCCTAAAGACACCCTCTCACCTCACGTATTTCCACTGGTGGCGCTTCCACTTTGAGAGCAGAGGGCCACCACCTGGCAGCCACTTGGATAGCAGGTGTGGCGTCTCCTCTCCTCGGAGCCGACAGTAATGGGGGCCCCAGGCAGCCTGGCCGCAAACACCAAAGACGGCGCCCCAGGCCCCAGGTGCACAATATCATCCAGTGCCAAGAACCGTGTGGCAGAGTGCCGCAGCCCCGAAGATATCTCGAGATTGCCTATCGACATCGGGTGTTGGTGGTGGGCGCTCCAGCCCCGGTGGAGAGGGGGCTCCCTCCAGCAGCGACTCTGCAGCGGATGGACGGCGCTGCTCGCATTGTGCCTGTTGCTCACACTCAAGGGCTGCCACATACTCTCACACCATGATTCTGTGCGCCGTCATCCTCCTTCTCCCCTTGGCGGCGTCCAGAGTCCAATGCAGGAACATGGGCAGCAGCTCCTGGTTGGTGAATAAGAACTTACAGTCGCTAGCACAGAGGAACCTTGCCTCCGCCAGGGCGAGCTCCCGAGACTCCTCATAGTTACTCCCGCCATTTACCCATGCTTGCTTGAATTTCTTCACATTGACATTCAGAGCACTGGGCAGAAATCACATATTGTGTGCCATTACGCCTACATTCTGCCATACATCTCCAGCCTCGTTATCGAGCACTCATCTCTAGCCTTTCGCACACCCGACTTCCACTCACGGGCTCCTACACTTGACTCTCGCTCACCTACTTGCAAATTGTTGACTGCACTGTCGTCTTTGCTTTAGTTTATGATCGCTGCATACAGTGTATGATCGATACTATGTAAAGGTACTGTACCCATACAATCTGTGTTATATATAACAGCAACTTCTTGCTTTCCTACTCTTAAAATATTTTCAAACATAAAGGTTTATGTATCATTATCGTAAATTTTTAAAAATTGTTCCACTACATACTTCATAATATGTTTTTGCTATGAGCATTAATATGGTCCTGGTGTCTTGCAACTATATACTGTGTGTTATTGCTGCCTGTCCACATAACTCCAGTAAATGCCCATTTTTTGTCCATGCTATGCAGATGTTTATTCTGCTGGGTTGCTTTGTTTCTGTCATAGCTTGTTTCTGTGTCATCACATTCAGTGTAAGAAAATTTGCTCATCTTAACCTTGATAGTGAAGAATGTTAAAGGAGATAGATAATTTCTGAATGAAAGAAGGGGAATAACTAACAGCATGAAAAAACAATGAAGCCTGCTGTCAGTTAACTCAGGCATCTGGTAATCGTCAATTACCTAGCAATACAAATAACACTATCGCCCCCTGAGGTTTAGCAATTATGATGTTTTTTCATGTTATTGATCAACAAGTCAGCTATTAATTGTTCTGGTGGCATTTCCATTGCAGAATGAGACACATTATTAATAACTTTCTCAAAATCAACCATGTAATCTACCCCATATGGTACTTCCTAGTTCTGAACTGATAGCTGTATCTCGCATAGACGAATGCAGTATACATTTGACCATTTTCTGCTAGCAGCCTTTGACATAAGCTAGCTGTTAAGTCTATATATATATATTGGTATCTTGAAGTTATTGAACTTTGCTATGGGACCTTCTAGTACCTTACTCCTGTCCATTCATGGTATGATGACTTTTTCACCAACCAATCTTCTGTCCAATGATACTTCACCTGTCGCTCTGTTTTGTGTGCTGCAAGGCCAGTATTGATTCAAAATGCTTGAACAAATTCTTTATATGTTTTACATATGTGTACTGACCCTGATTCCCCATGATATTGCTTCTTCTTCTAACCTACTAGTGACTAATTTTATTTTTTGTTGTTTGTCATGTTTTCAGAAATGATGCCCTCAAACTGTCCAATGAAAGTTATTGGGTATATAGTTCCCTTACTAGAAAAATAACGTCATTTATATGCATGTATGTCACTTTCATGAACAGCACCTTTCTTTCCTTCTTGTTCACATAAAATTTCGACTTTTTGTCTAATTGCATTTTCCATTTTTTCTTGCATCTCAGGAAGCACTTTTTGTTCTTTTTTTGTCAGTTTACTCTGAACCGCACTTGTATGCCTTTACAAGAGCACTGTATGTGTGAAATGTTGCAACTAAGTATTTCATAGTCATTTTTGATATGCTGTAAAATACTCCATGGTAATTTACGATCATCATTACATGCTTTGCTCTGTTCTTGTTTTACAGTACTGAAGTCATTAACTGTTGTTTATATTACCAGATTTTGGGTCTGCAAATCCTTATTTAACTTTTTGATTTCATAATTTCATGGTTCAACCTTTTGATTCATTTCTCACTTACAAAATTCTAATTTTCTACCCCGTCCTTTCATTTCATGATCCATTTTTCTACATCATCCCTCACTTTTAGCTTCAAGATTTGTAGCCTTTTGTTTGTATTACCTCATTTTGATCCTGGAAATCCTTATTTAACTCTTGGATTTCATGGTCAACCTTTTGATTCATTTCTGACTTACAAACTTCTAATTTCTTACCCCATTCTTTTGTTTCATAATCTGTTTCCCTGCAACATCTCTCAGTTTTTAGCGTCAAGATTTTTAACATTTTGTTCTAAAACTTACCATTAATTTGAGCTATTCCTATGCTGACTTCTTTTAACCTCATATCTACTTTATTTTGAGTTTTGTTTAATTCCTTCTTATTTAGTTTTTGTTCTTGTGAAATTTATTTTCTTAATTCCTTCTCATATTCTTTTTGTTGTTGCAAAATTAATTTTAGCATAGACAAATATCCTAATCGTCCTGAGTTGGCAAAGTGTCAGCTGATGTTGTACCATGACTTACTTCCTTTTCTCCAGACAGTTTACTAATACTAATGTTTCAATTACAAATTTTAGACTGCTATATGCAGTTACTTTTCAATCTCGACATACTGCCGCTGATTCTCGTAGCTGTGGGTCACACCACTGTCCGCAATTTCGCTGTTGTGGTGTGCAGAGGTTGACAAGTTATATGCACCCTGTACTGTTAACTGCTCTCATGTCTTCTGTACATTTATATGAAGATCTCTTTATGGTAATAATATACAGTCTTACTTATAGAAAAAGTTAATGACCATGATAAGTATCATGATAAAGAGATTTGATCGAAAGTGCTATTGATTTGAAGTGTTTTTATTTTTGCTGTTGTTATTTCAAAGCGACATTTTCCATTTTACAACTGAGGAACTTTAATATTTGAAATTTGGAAATTTGTGGTAAGTTCTACGAAACCAAGCTGCGGAGGTCATCAGTCCCTGGGCTTACACACTACTTAATCTAATTTTAGGTAACTTGCACTAAGGACAACACACACACCCATGCCCAAGGGAGGACTCAGGACTCGAACCTCCAACAGGGAGGGAGCCGCACGAACCGTTGCGATGTGCCCTCGACCGCATGGCTACCCCTCACAGCAGTATTTGAAAAGTGTAAGAAACATGTATTCACATTATGTTACAAGGTCAAGTTTATTTAGAAACGAAGCATGCTCTCTCTGTAAAACTCCCGTACTGGACTGTAAGTGCTGCAAAAATTAATAAACGAAAATACGTTAGAGGAGATTCACAAACTTTCAAAACCCATCTATTGGTTTTTCGTTTGCATGTATATGTACCTGTTAGCTAACCAATTGTGTATACAACCCTTTTCGTTCAATTATAATCCAAAATCAATTTTGGCTTCTTACCAGTCCTGCCACTGATTTCATTGTCACAGTGGAGAGTACTCATTAGTACAACATTCTTATTCCTCTTAGAAATATAATTGACCACAGGATAGTGATATGTTAAGTAAACCGAAGAGCTATGATCGTCCTTGTTGGTCATTTTTGTGGAAGTTCTAGCATATTTTTCTGTATATCTCTCAAGGTCGTTAATTTTCTTTTGAGCAATAGCTGTACCAAATTATATCAAGCAAAAATAGTGTTACATGACATTCTGATCTCTTAATTCTTAAGTGAGACCAGTAATTACTCTGATTCTCTGATTTTTATGGTGCTGCTCCTCTCTTCTTTCCTGTATAAATTTGGGCACCCAGTATGTATCAAGATTCGCTGTCACCAGAATGTATGTTTTGAACCCATATTTTCTCAATTTACAAGGGATATGCTATTTGAATGGACAGCCACCTCTAAATTCTGCAAACTGCTCGTTGATAGTAACATTAACTCATGGATTAAAAAGTTGAGTATGGGCTTCTACCAACTTTCCCAGGTACTACGAATTGCAGCAAGTTTAATGGTATGTTGTCTTTCCTCTCTAGTTGAGTTCTTATCAAATCACAGGACACGCATTATTATACAGAATGTTCGATTAGGCATGGTGCTCGAAATACGAAAGTCATAACATTATGTCCACCGCCCATCGTGACGTTGGATGCTGCCTGGTGGCGTTGTAGACATGTACCGCGGTAATAAAAGGATATAAGCAGAACAGACATGGACGAGGAATCACCACAGCGAAGGTATGGGCTGCAAGTAGGGAAAACCATCGAGATAAGAGACTTTGACAAAGGTCAGATTATTATTATGCAGAAATTGAGAACGAGTATCTCGAAAACGGCGAAGCTGGTCGAGTGTTCACATGCTACTGTCGTGAGCATCTGTGGAAATAGGTAGGACAGTGAAACTGCCACAAGGTGCTAAATGGTTGGATATCTACGACTCTTCACAGAACGTGGGGTTCAGAGGCTTATCTGCTCTGTAAAGTAGGATAGATGGGTGATCTGTGGCATCTCTGGCTAAAGAGCACAATGCTGGTGCATGCATAGATGTTTTGCAGAAAATTGTTCATCGTACATTGTTGAACATGGAGCTCCATAGCACACCACCCTTCATGTATTCACATGTTGACCAAATCAACCGCGAATTATGACTGCAGTGAGCACAGGACCATCGGAATTAGACCGTCTATTAATGGAAACGTGTCGGCTCTTCAGGTGAATCACATTTTTGCTACACTAGGTCAATGGTCGTCTCCACAAACGCCGTCATGGTGGTGAACAGCAGCTCGAAACGTTCAGCGCGCCATGGAGGCAGGCTCGTGGGAGTAGTTTTATGCTCTGTGAGACGTTCCTCTGTGCTTGCATGGGAGCTGTGATAGTAATGGAAATATACTGACAGCTGTGAGTCAAAAATGGTTCAAATGGCTCCGAGCACTATGGGACTTAACAGCTGAGGTCATCAGTCCCCTAGAACTTAGAACTACTTAAACCTAACTAACCTAAGGACGTCACACACATCCATGCCCGAGGCAGGATTCGAACTCGCGACCATAGCGGTCGCGCGGTTCCATACTGAAGCACCTAGAACCGCCCGGCCACCACGGCCGGCCAGCTGCGAGTCACCCGCAGCCCTTCATGCTTGATGTCTTCCCTGATGGCAATGCTGTCTACGGGCAGTATAATTGTCTGTGCTACAGTGATTTGAGGAGCATTACAGTGAACTGACATTGATTTCTTTGCGACTAATTTCGTCTGATGTAAATCTTATGGAACTCATCTGGGTCGCTATGGGGCGCTATCATCGTGTTTGCAAATCAGCGGCCTGTTATTTACGTGAATTACATGACCTGTGTACCTGTGCATAGACATCTAATGCCACAACCTCCACAAACTTACCAACAAACTGTTGGTTCAAATGGGTTCGAATGGCTATGAGCACTATGGGACTTAACATCTGAGGTCATCAGTCCCATAGAACTTAGAACTACTTAAACCTAACTTAGCTAAGGACATCACACACATCCAAGCCCGAGGCAGGATTCGAACCTGCGACCATAGCAGTCGCGCGGTTCCAGACTGAAGCACCTAGAACTGCTCGGCCACACTGGCCGGCAAACTGTTGGTTCCCTGATATACACAATAAGTGATGTATTTCGTTCCAGAGATGGACAAACAAGATATTAAGGAAGCAGTCATAAAGTTTTGGCTCATCAGTGTATATTCTGTTCAGTATCCACATTCAACAAATTTTTTGTAAATGCTCCATGTGATAGATACAAACCCACAAGGAATAAAAGTCCTAAATATCCTAAATATGGGCGATAAACAGAATCATCCATATTTGTCTAATGTTGACCATGAACTCTATGCCCCTCAATATTTGGCATCTCTATTTATTATTTTGAAGTGCTGAACAAAATACTGTTTCAAATGAACTTTTTATGTCACTTATTCTGCTGGTTATGTAACTGGGATACTCTTGATGACATTCGAAGGTGATAGGCAGCCATGTTCGCTGGTGGATGTAACTGCCATTCTATCTTCAAATTTTTAAAAAGAAAAGACTGTGCATTATTTTGCACAGGCTGTGGACTGTCATCACTGACATCGAAACACTTGCTTTCGGATGCAGTGCTGACATGATTTCCAAACTTGGGAAATGTTCCTTCATCAGCTGAAACATCTACTAGTTCTTATAATTCAATATCAGTCAAAGATCTAATTGCCATAGTGTCACAACTCAAAGTGAGCAGAAACAATAAAGAGTCAAAAAACTGAGAAGCACTTAACAATGTCGTGGAAAAAATGAGAAATAAGCCCAGTGTCGTAAAAGTGGTTTGTTGACTATTCAAAGTAAACTGGAACGATAAAAATCGTTATTATAAAAAAGTATAACAAAAAACTAAGACATATTTCACATCAGAGTAGTCACACTTACGTCAGATCATTATGATGAAGTCATTATGCATGCAATTTTGATGGTTTATAACCAAACTATAAAATGTTTTAAAAAATTTTAGACACATATTGCTCTCGCATTTTCAGACAAAGTCATCGAACTTCATAAACTTATTTTGGTATTTAAATAATGAGAAACGATATTTGTAACTATTTTGTGTCATATAGGCTTGAACAGAACATAGAAATTAATATCCCTAAACATTTTGAGAATAATTAGATCACTATGTTAGACGATTGCAGGTTAAAACATTTGGACATTAATGTATTTAACACTTTCAGAGGTAATTACAGTAGTGTGCTAGACCGATGTTGAGGATGCCAACTATCATCATTGAGTGTCACACTTCATCAACTATAATACAGACTGAGTTAAATCATGACTTAATTATTGTAAATTATGAAAACGTGCCAGAACAGGGGTTCATACATACATACATACATACATACACCCATGATAAACATAGCATGTTGTACCTTAAAACATTCCCTATATTTCAGTACACTATTGTACAGTTTGTAGATAGATTTGTCAGTTAATTAATTAAATTTTCATTTGACCATTAATACAGATATTAATTACGTAAAATCAAATGTCACTACTGAATAGAGATCAAAAAGACACTTTGTGTGAGAAGGTAAAATTTAATGTTAATTGTTCATTTGTGATGTTTTATTTGTTCAAATGTTTGTGAAATCTTATGGGATTTAACTGCTAAGGTCATCAGTCCCTAAGCTTACACACTACTTAACCTAAATTATCCTAAGGACAAACACCCAGACCCATGCCTGAGGGAGGACTCGAACCTCCGCAGGGACCAGCCACACAGTCCATGACTGCAGCACCTTAGACCACTCGGCTAATATTGTGCGGCTATGTTTTCCTTGCTGTAGATGTTGAGTGTATGTGTGAATAATTTGTATTTAAACTATTTATGACGAAAGTCTTAGAATTCAAGTATCATGTGTTGTCTGAGAAGGCTCAGTGGAGAGAGACATTCCTCTCAGCATGTAAATATTAATCTGTAAGTTGCATATATTTTAAATGGTGGTCCAATCTATTCATTTCATTTATTTGGCTGGGCTGAAAACAGGCATATGAGTGGGCGCAAATGGCCATTTCAGGTCATTCTGTTCCAAGCCAGTGTAGAGGTAACTTGAGTCTGTCTGGAAGGATTTGATGTAATGAAATAATAGAATTTTGGTGACAAGTGGCCGCATGGTACTCAAATATTTGCGAGGAGTTAGTAAAATTTGGTACTGAGTTGAACAGAGAATTTGGCAAAGGATTGGCACTCAACTTTGGTGAGCATCTGGCGAAGTGCAGCATGAGAGTTAGAAATATTGTGAGTGCTTTTAAGATTTGCTGTGAGTTAGCCTGCAAGATTCTATGAATGCTGGTAGGTGTTTATCTTATTACCGAACTGTAACCCGCCTGTGAGTTAGCTATGATTAAGGAATAGTTAATGCAATATGGAATTTTATGACACTCGCATATTAGACAATTAGTTGAATTGTGGGAATCTGTTTACATTTGTATCTGATTTATCAATCTTAACTGCACTTGATTTGTTATTTGTTTCTTCTTCATTTGCATACGTTTTTAGGGCCACCATTTCTTTTCATTTTGTGCTTTTCAGATGAATAAATCACAATTTTATAAGAATTCAAACCTCTAGTGTAGCCAACCATTACTTATCCTAAAACATACATAATACACAGAGGCCTGGGTTTCATGACCATTACAGTCGTAGGGTAGAGTTGTGGTGTTGAGTTGTTGTCAGGACGATTGTCGATGCTTGTTTGTAGATACATCAGCAATAGTCATATATTTTACTGAAGCACAAACTACAGCACTCATAGCAACACTCATCAGTGGCAACATCCTTCTCTGGGTGCGTGCTTAAATCAGTGAGTGTGGAGGCATTGAAGAAGCAGGTAGCCTGCAGCCTGTAGCCTGTTATGATGCCCATGGTGGCAGGAAAGCTGATGTAAGGAATATGCAGCAGCATGTGTGTCCCATCTGTGCACAGCTCTGCAACTCAGGGCAATGGCGGAGGTTCTTGTAGAGGAAAGCAGCTCTCGTCAGTGGTATCCACAATTGCGAGTGAAGGTGTACAGCAACAGTTTGCCCATCCATCTGAAGAAGGCTGAACAGCTGTACTGCCATGGACTCGAATGGCTGCCCACTAGGACAGAAGGCTGGTTGTGGCTGAAGTGAGCTCAGAGGTGGCCCACCAGATGGAAGACGCTAATTCCACAACAACTGAATTAGAGCATAGCAGGCCTGCTGTTGGCAGAAGCCAGTCTTGTGGTGACAGCTCATCAACCAGTGTAGACCTCCTTTTGTAAGTGGTGTCTGCTGGACTGAAATCCCTTTGGCTAAAAATGATGGGTATTTATAGTGGTTCGGTGCACAGTTGTTTCTTCAAAGCACTGCTTTCAACTACATAGCCTATAAGAAGCCCATGATTTGGAGCTGTAGTAACTGGCCCGCCAATGTTGCCATCATTTTACCTTTCTACTGTTTCATCACAGCCCACGATCTAAAAACCTGTCAGTGGCGTTGCTACATCTTATGTAACAGTGTTGTGGTCGACTATGCACTCGCCTTTTTCCCTGGCCTTTTGCAATAGCTGTGGCAGTATTTCTGTTTTAGTCTCTGGGGCACACTGCCTTTTTGAATACTGACAATGCAGGTGGAGAGGCTTGCATGTTCACATGAAACTGAGGGCTATGCTGGCTGTAGTGAGGCTACTGGCAGGGTCTCCCTTGCCAGACAGGCCCCAGCATATGAGTTAGATGAAGAGTGTCCTACAGTGTCCCATCTCTCCCTCATCCACCCCCATTTCATTCCCTAGTTGCCCAGATATCCACCTCAAGCTGTGATGCAAAACATGTCGAAGGATGTGTGGCACATGGGAAGATATGTCATGAATAGGCAGCAACCACCCTTCCGCTGAGTAGTTGGTCTTGCACCACATGGGGTTCCGTGGTGTCAGCTGAATGGATCCCCAGTTCTTGTGCGACCAAAATGGAGAACACAGAAAACAAAACAAAAACTGAGTGACTCGATGTTTCCTTAAACACACAACCATTATGACCAAAACCAATGGAAGTTATTTCTACAATTGGATTGCCTGACAGGCTAGTTCAAGAACTGAGAACTGCTACTGAGAAGTTGGACCAGGTCAACATCAAAACCTAGTCTGGACTTCTGAGGAGGAAACTTCTCAAATAACAAAATGAGAAGATGAGAAGATAGGTAAAGAATGGCTTCATAAACATAAATGGGGGGAACTAAAAGGTCTTGAACTTAAGACCTCGGAAAAAAGACTGCCTGATCAGATCCTTTCTACCTCTAACACAGGGGAAAAAGAGACAAGGGAGAATCTAATTCTCACACTTCTCAGCATAAATGGATCCAGAAACAGCTGAGGCAGGAAATAGTGAAGCAGACCTATAGTAGTGCAGTCTCCATTTTCTTGATGGTGGTTATACAACAGGGATGTCTACTTTCAACATAACCTCACAACAGGTGGAGCTCGTTCATATGGCTTTCTCTAAGAAGTTTGGGGTGGCTGCAGGTCGAAGTAAGAAGTTCAAAAGGGTTCTGTCTGGACAATGTGCTCTTACCATTGTCTGCGAGAGGATGTAAACAGTGAATTGTCCTGAGGAGATAGTGCCCAAGATACCTTTTTGGGAGGAGGCAAAGCTGATCAAGACTATGGTTGAGCTCTTCAAGACTGCAAAGATATCAATCTGGGTACTGAAACTTTTTAAGAATACTCCTCCTAAAACTCTTTTCGAGAAAATACAAGCTCAGAACCAGAAAGTCTGGACAGAGGACTGGAGAGTCCAAACAATTTGAACAGTCAATTCGCCAGGAAAATTTTAAAATCCACATCAGACGACTGGAGAGTTATTTCAGAAAGGTTATATCTGATGGCCAAACCCTTGTGGTGGAAGTTGGCGAAAAATACCTGATGGTAATGCTGAAACAGGACCTGAAATTGTGCTTAGAATTCTCGCAGGTTGCCATCAGGATATTCGTAGATATTGGAAACGATCATGGTGGCAGGTTTGATGTTGAAAATGCTGCAGATAAAACTGTGACACAGTAAACGGGCAACTGCCTCCTAAGGCCGGCTGGTGTGGCCGAGTGGTTCTAGGCGCTACAGTCTGGAACCCCACGACCGCTACGGTCGCAGGTTCGAATCCTGCCTCGGGCATGGATGTGTGTGATGTCCTTAGGTTAAGTAGTTCTAAGTTCTAGGGGACTGATGATCTCAGCAGTTAAGTCCCATAGTGCTCAGAGCCATTTGAACCAACTGCCTCCTAAGCCATCTTCTAGGAAGACAGGACACTGACATCCCGTGATCTAGGAATTCTGTCTATATAAAAGGGATGTCCCAGGTCTTGTGGGAACTACGAATATAAATAATTCCAGAATGTGCGTTTATGTTAAGAATGGAATTTCGTTCATGCTGATGGCGGACTTCTGTACCAGGGATTTAGAGACCATCAGGGTGAAACAACCTGCGGAACAGAGCATAAAAGAAATTGTATTGGCCTCAACTAACCTTCCTTGCAAAGACAATGCTTCTCCTTCTCAGGAAGTGAGAAGACATGTAGATAGCTGCTCACAGCAGAATGAGCAACTGCTCGTTGGCTGTGATGCCAGTTCCCACAACCTTGTATGGAAGTAGCGACACCAATATCAGAGGTGAGTGCCTTCTTGAAGTTCTAATCGACAACAACCTGGAGATCCTGAATTGGGGCAGGGAACCTACATTCAGGAACATAAGCAGGGAAGATGTAATTGACATAACTTTTGGGTCCATAGTAATGTGTAGCTACGGCAAACAATGGCATGTGGCATTGGAACTATCTCTGGTACTGGGTGCCACAGAAGTTGAATACCTGCAAGGAGGAGGTGGGCTTAAATGGCCATTAGAGGGCACTATGACCAAACAGCGCTGCGCTCGTGTGATGAGACCGCCGTCATGTGAATACAGCAGCCAATAGCATTCCACATGGCTGTTATATAGGTGGCCACCCAGCACACAGTTGGTTAGTTCAGTGCTTGGACTTCACATTGTCGCATCTATCTTTGCTGCACTAGGACTGCTTGATAACTGCTTTGCTTGTCGCCTAGTTACTCTCTTCGGTCATGTCTTAGACTTGTCTCTCTGCTGCTCTTGGCCTTGTTGTCATCACTGTGCCGAAGGCTTTGCTTAGCACCTCATTTTCCGCAGTCGTCTGTCGCATTTCACTCACCTACCATTAGTTTGGGTTACTCTTCTGCAGGCAGCTCTCCCACCAGGCTGATCCCTAGATGTCTCCATTTCTTCCAGAGCTCCGAAATGCGCACCAATATCCAATTAGATGCGAATATAACACCATCCTTACATGACCAAGTGTATATTATTTTTCAATACAATAAACTTTACCGACAGCCATACATTTTAAGATATTTTATTTTATTTCGAACGCAACCAGTTTCGGCAATTCATTTTGCCATCTTCAGGCCCCATACGCTTTTATCGAATCAACGAGCTTATCGTTTAGAGCCATAAAACTGGATATCGTGAATCCCAATCGTTGTGCAGCTGAGTTGCTGTCACGCTTTTGTATGAGTCAGTTGCACAATGATTGGAATTCACGATATCCAGTTTTATGGCGCTATACGATAAGCTCGTGGATTCGAAAAAAGGGTATGGGGTCTGAAGATGGCGAAATTAATTGCCGAAACTGGTTGTGTTCGAAATAAAATAAAATATCTTAAAGGGTACGGCTGTCAGTAAAGTTTATTGTATTGAAAAGTGCGTACCAGCCCATGTCCCCTGGCGATAATGGACCGACAGAGAAGTGTATATCATGTTTGAGTTGAAGCAAGTGTAGGAAAATAGACTGGGACTCTTATAGGAAAGACTTCAACCCACGTTTAACAGAAGTCAGAACTTCGATAAGAAAGCCAGTAAAGTTTGTCAGACACAGTGACATCTGCCACTATGACCTCATATTTAGAAAACTGCCCAATCACAACGAAATGCACAAACAGGAATTATCTCGATGGAACAACAACCTGGAATTGCAAACGAAGCAGATAGAAAGACCGTTCAACCTTGCAAGAAGGAAAGGACAATGAGGAAAATATCATTAAGCCATTGCAAATACAAGATTGTGATCAAGAAAGCGAAAATATAATCGTTGAAGGTATTCTGTGATGAAGTGGAAGGTGCCGCTACTTGCACCAGACTTCACAAAATCCTCACCAGAGTAGCAACTAATCCAATAGGTACTCTAAGGGAGAAGGATACTGAGCACACAAGGACAGTTTATGACACATTGAATGTGTTCCTCGAGACACATTTCCCTCAGGGCTCTCTGGCACAGACAAAGTTTGTCTCTAAGCAGCACTGGTTTACAGGTAATCAGAGGGAGAACTGAGAATCAGCTGCATAATGTGCCGATTTCAAAAAAATCCACTGGGCAGTGGGAATACCTCAACCCCTCAAGTCGCCAAACCCAGATGGTATCTTTCCATCTCTACCGCAACAAGCAGGAAATAGTTTAATTAGACTCCTATGTAGGCTGCTTACGGTTAGCCTAGATACAAAAACCATTCGTAATGCTTAAGGGACAGTGAAGGTTGTTCTCATTCTGAAGCCAGAAACAATAGATCATGCCAAGGCCAAGGAATCACACCGATCTGTCTGTTCCTCATTATTTGTAAGACACTAGAAAAAGAAGTTAATGTGCACCTCGAAAAAATAGATTGAAAGATGCATATTTATTTGGACATATCTTTCGTAAGAGTTTATCCTGGCAACTAGGTAGGGTTTTTTTGTCATTTTTATATTCCTTCTTTATCATATTCTACTTGGATCAATAGCTATAGTAAGAGATCTGTGGGGTATATGTTTTATTTAATCCTAACTTTCCCTTAATAATCAACAGCCTCTATTTTATGAACACACACTGTCTTTTATGAAATCCATTCCTTTAGTTTGCATTTGGGCTACGGCCAATTTTCTGCTCTTTCTGAGCTTAAAATGGAGGGCTGAACCATCGGAATGCACAGGATAATAGCAGAGGGGGTGAAGTGGGGGTGGGGGTGGGGGATCAAATGGTTCAAATGGCTCTGAGCACTATGGGACTTAACATCTATGGTCATCAGTCCCATAGAACTTAGAACTACTTAAACCTAACTAACCTAAGGACATCACACAACACCCAGTCATCACGAGGCAGAGAAAATCCCTGACCCCGACGGGAATCGAACCCGGGAACCCGGGCGCGGGAAGTGAGAACGCTACCACACGACCACGAGCTGCGGACGGTGAGGGATTGAAGAACAATGACAGAAATACGATGTTGCAGTGTCTGTGTTATTCCGATTACGATGCAAAATTCCTTTGGACATGCACAGATGTTCAAAGGAACAGGCATTGTAGCTACCACAGCCGTTACAAAACACGTCAAATGAATTTGCAATTGTGAATAAGGACCACCGTCAGCTGTAGAATGGAATAATGACAGTCAAAATTTGTGGCAGACCGGGACTCGAACCCGGCTTTCGCGCTTATCGTGAGCGGTCGTCTTACCATTCTTTTTTTTTTATCTCATTTTGTTCGTGATTGTTCGTTCTATTTGTTCGGGGCGGACGTCCCATGATGCTTGTTCAAGATTATCGTTGATTTGTTTACTTAGTTTTTTTGTTACAGAGGGGAACCAACCCTCTGACCAAACACATTGAGCTATCGTGGCAGCGGCCCCATTTTGCTATCCCCTTGCACGACTCACGTCCAGACCCAAACCTCCATATGCCGTCAACCATGCGTCTACGACCTAAACTGGTACATCCATTATGTATATTCCCGTACAGGTCAGACGTTGTACTTCAAAGTCGCTTCCCCAGTTGTTGTTGTTGTGGTCTTCAGTCCTGAGACTGGTTTGATGCAGCTCTCCATGCTACTCTATCCTGTGCAAGCTTCTTCATCTCCCAGTATGTACTGCAGCCTACATCCTTCTGAATCTGCTTAGTGTATTCATCTCTTGGTCTCCCTCTATGATTATACCTCCATAATGCCCTCCAATACTAAATTGGTGATCCCTTGATGCCTCAGAACATGTCCTACCAAGCGATCCCTTCTTCTAGTCAAGTTGTGCCACAAACTCCTCTTCTCACCAATCCTATTCAATACCTTTTCATTAGTTATGTGATCTACCCATCTAATCTTCAGCATTCTTCTGTAGCACCACATTTTGAAAGCTTCTATTTTCTTCTTGTCCAAACTATTTACTGTCCATGTTTCACTTCCATACATGGCTACACTCCATACAAATACTTTCAGAAACGAGTTCCTGACACTTAAATCTATACTCGATGTTAACAAATTTCTCTTCTTCAGAAAAGCTTTCCTTGCCATTGCCAGTCTACATTTTATGTCCTCTCTACTTCGACCATCATCACTTATTTTGCTCCCCAAATAGCAAAACTCCTTTACTACTTTAAGTGTCTCATTTCCTAATCTAATTCCCTCAGCATCATCCGACTTAATTCGACTACATTCCATTATCCTCGTTTTGCTTTTGTTGATGTTCATCTTATATCCTCCTTTCAAGACTCTTGTCCATTCTGTCCAACTGCTCTTCCAAGTCCTTTGCTGTCTCTGACAGAATTACAATGTCATCTGCGAACCTCAAAGTTTTTATTTCTTCTCCATGGATTTTAATACCTACTCCGAATTATTCTTTTGTTTACTTTACTGCTTGCTCAATATACAGATTGAATAACATCAGGGAGAGGCTACAACCCACTCTCACTCCCTTCCCAACCACTGCTTTCCTTTCATGCCCCTCGACTCTTATAATTGCCATCTGGTTTCTGTACAAATTGTAAATAGCCTTTCGCTCCCTGTATTTTATCCCTGCCACCTTCAGAATTTGAAAAAGAGTATTCCAGTCAACATTGTCAAAAGCTTTCTCTAAGTCTACAAATGCGAGAAACGTAGGTTTGCCTTTTCTTAATCTAGCTTCTAAGATAAGTAGTAGGGTTAGTATTGCCTCATGTGTTCCCATATTTCTACGGAATCCAAACTGTTCTTCGCCGAGGTCGGCTTCTACCAGTTCTTCCATTCATCTGTAAAGAATTCGCGTTAATATTTTGCAGCCGTGACTTGTTAAACTGATAGTTCGGTAATTTTCACATCTGTCAACGCCTGCTTTCTTTGGGATTGGAATTATTATATTCTTCTTGAAGTCTGAGGGTATTTCACCTGTCTCATACATTTTGCTCGCCAGATGGTAGAGTTTTGTCAGGAATGGCTCTCCCAAGGCTGTCAGTAGTTCTAACGGAATGTTGTCTACTCCCGGGGCCTTGTTTCGACTCAATTCTTTCAGTGCTCTATCAAACTCTTCATGCAGTATCATATCTCCCTTTTCGTCTTCATCTACATCCTCTTCCCTTTCTATAACATTGCCCTCAAGTAAATCGCCCTTGTATAGACCCTCTATATAGTCCTTCCACCTTTCTGCTTTCCCTTCGTTGCTTAGAACTGGGTTTCCATCTGAGCTCCTGATATTCATACAAGTGGTTCTCTTTTCTCCAGTATCGGCAGATAAATACGATGTTGCAGCGCCTGTGTTATTATGATTACGATGCAAAGTTTTTTGGACATGTAGGCATGGTTTACGACAAATGGAAGTTTTGGCCACCTGTGAGTCGTGCACGGATAGCCAAATGCTAAGGCAATCGCTCACGATAAGCGGAAAATCTGGGTTCCAGTCCCGGTCATGCACACATTTCCATTGTCATCATTCCGTTCTGCAGTTGATGGCAGTCATTCTAATTGCGAATTCGTTTGATATGAATGACATATGGTGGCAGAGGAACCCAGCCCTCTTTGTGTTGATGTACGTGACATGGAGCATTAACTGGAACCATCTTTCCGGCGGAATTCGTGGACGAGAGTCCATTGGTTGCCAGAAGTTCACATAGTAAGCTTTGAGTTCTTCCTAGAAGATCTCTTAGTAAAACGGATGAGCGAGGAATCCGTAGAGCATGCTCTTTGACGTGAGCCGATTTAGCCTTTGTGTTGCTCCCATTAGGTAGGCCCATGATTGGCTGGAATGTGAAACAAAAAATGCGTCGTTTCGGGGATGCTGAGGAGAGAACGGTGAGCAGTTGAAGACGAAGCGAGCTACAGTTCGGACTTGTTGGAGATGGTGTTGCCTGGTGGGGAGAAGCTGTGCAGCTGTACCATGAGGCAATGATTGTGAGATTCAGTGCAACTGTTTAATGAACTGCTACTAGGTAGGTCGTGATCAGAGCTTGTTTGTAGTCACAATTATTTGTACGAAAACCTTTCCGAATTGCTGAAATCTCTGTCATGCTATTAGTTAAATTCCTTGCACTGTCATGTTTTAGGTTGATCAGTATGTTCGTTCTCTTGCTTCAATAATTGTAACTCATACCCATTTTCCTCTTGCTCTGTTCTTATCCCGTGCAAATCAGTTAACGAAACTGTAAGTTTATTAGCCTCGCAAATCTCAGTGAAGGAGTAACAGCAACTTACTCTCTTATTCTTTGCCCTCAACAGAGCTTATCGCTGTTGCAGCGTGTTGGTTCATGCACAAGCTTATAAAATCCTTTCCATTATTTAAATAGAGGCACCCTCCATGCTGATCGTTTTGTCTGCTATACTATTGTCTGGTGTTCACTTTGTAAGGGATAGTAGCATTTAAGAACATTGCTTGTTATGTAATTCAAATTTTCTTCATATAAAAGTAACTCTTTATAAATCCAGAGGTCTGAATTCAATCTTTTACTTCGAACCCCACCCCCTGCCAGGTCATTTTCAGATGCATCAGGCAACAGAGTTATAAAGGTGTGTGGTACAGCTAAACATTGTCCCCCTAAGGCCATACTGTGCATCTTGTTTGTGTTGAGCTAGGTTAAAGAAATTGTTTTACATGTACTAAGGGCAGAAATTCCTCCTACTTTAATTACCACAGTGTGGCCGTTGCACTTATTGGGAATGGCGCCATCATCAATGAATGTGTTAAAAGAACATTAGCAATTGGTGACTAAGGGATTACTGTCACATTTTCGCTTGTTTGCAGCGATAGAAGCAGATTAAAATCACTACCATCAGATCATTCCATGCTACCAAACACTAAACTCGCAGCTGACAGCTCATATAAATTATGGTGACCCTACCATAGGATAGTTCTATGTAGCGCTTGTGATCACAGTATCAGCTCATGAAAAAAAATTTTTGTATGTAAGTAATCTTTTCCTTTAGTTTTCACAAGGCAATTCTGGCTTGACTGTTTTCCGAGTTCTCTGAGTTGAAAACGAAACAATATTTCTGTGCGTAATGCATTGTTCATGGCTTTTATATCGTTACCGATTTTATTCACGTACTGTTTGGCTGTTTCTAGCTTAAGAGAGTTTCTAAAATAGGTTACATGACAAAAATACACATAGCAAAAAGAGTTTTGCATCACCTCTGTTCCGAGAGTTCCGGAACCTGTACAGAAAATTGGAATAGAGATCAACATTTCTGCCCTTTTTATTGCTCATGAAAACCACACATTGCATGTTGTACCACCACACAGAGAGACCTTCAGACGTGGTGGCCCAGATTTCTGTACACACCAGTACCTCTAATACCCAGTAGCACGTCCTCTTGCATTGATGCATACCTGTATTCGTTGTGGCATACTATCCACAAGTTCGTCAAGGCCTGTTCCTCCAGATTGTCCCAATCCTCAACGGCGATTCGGCCTAGATCCCTCAGAGTGGTTGTTGGGTCATGTTGTCCATAAACAGCCCTTTTCAATCTATCCCAGGCATGTTCGATAGGGTTCATGTCTGAACAACATGCTGGTTCCTCTAGTCGAGCGATGTCATTATCCTGAAGGAAGTCATTAACAAGGTGTGCTCGATGGGGGCGCGAATTGTCGTCCATGAAGACAATATGCTGCCAAGATGGTTGCGCTATTGGTCAGAGGATGGCATTCGTGTATCGGACAGCCGTAACGGCGCCTTCCATGAACACCAGCGGCCTATGTCGGCCCACCATAATGCCACCCCACAAACAGCAGGGAACCTCCACCTTGCTGCACTCATGGACAGTGTGTCTAAGGCTTTCAGCCTGACCGGGTGTTCTCCAAACACATTCCGACGGTTTCGTTGAAGGCACATGCGACACTCATTGGTGAAGAGAGTGTGGTGCCAATCCTGAGCGGTCCATTCGGTATACTGTTGGGCCAATCTGTACCGCGCTGCATAGTGTAGTTGCAAAGATGGACCTCGCCATGGACGTCGGGAGTGAACCTGCACGTCTTGCAGCCTTTTGCGCACAGTCTGAGTCGTAAAGCGATGTCCTGTGGCTACATGAAAAGCATTATTCAACATGGTGGCATTGCTGTCAGGGTTTCTCCGAGCCATAACCCGTAGATAGTGGCCATCCACTGCAGTAGTAGCCCTTGGGCGGCCTGAGCGAGGCATGTCATCGACAGTTCCTGTCTCTCTGTATCTCCTCCACAACAACATCGCTTTGGTTCACTCCAAGATGCCTGGAAACTTCCCTTGTTGAGAGCCCTTCCTGGCACAAAGTAACAATGCGGACGCGATTGAACCGCGATATTGACCATCTAGGCAAGGTTGAACTACAGACAACACGAGCCATGTACTTCCTTCGTGGTGGAATGACTGGAACTGATTGGCTGTCGAACCCCTCCGTCTAATAGGCACTGCTCATGCATGGTTGTTTACATCTTTGGGTGGGTTTAGTGACATCTCTGAACAGTCAAATGGACTGTGTGAACTGGGGTGATGCAAAACTTTTTATGACATTTAAGGTACTTGTGTGAGGCAATTATGATTGCCTCGTGTTGTCTAGTTTAATTTCACGATGAGAGTGTCAACGCGATTATGAGCTGGGAGCAGTGCTTGTCCGGGCTCAGTTGAAGAATAGGTTTTGCAGGAAGTCGTAACCAGCGAAAGTTCGCGGAATACGGGTGGCGAGGTCACTAGTCCACAGAGTCTGTTACCGGTCGACGGTGGCTAGAAGGGTACTACTGAAGAAAGCATGGATGAAACATGGGACGTGAGGGCTGAGGGTCAAGAAAGTGGCATATAGGTCACAGACTGGCCATTGTGTTGGACAGACTTCACTGAAACAGCAGAGAACAATGTGCTTGGGTACACCACAAGATTTCCCTCCAATCTTTCACTTTAGAAGCTTACAAGCTATGTTGTCAGAAATAAAAATACAGGCAAAAATACATAAAATGAAATAAAAGACTGGGTGAGGCAACTACAGAAAAACTGAAGGAACAGGAAATGAATACCTAACAAAGGCTAGATGAATTTATAGCAGATAACTGAGGTATTGTCGAGAGCCTTCAATCGGAACTTGCCAGAATTAAATCCAGTTTAGATAATGTTAACACGTGGCGTGAGACAGCATGGTAAATAATACGAATGTTAACAAGTGGCATGAGAGACCATGGTAAATAATACGAAACAAGTCAACGACTTCAGACATCGACTTTCAGTTCTAGAAACTAACAGTGGATCACGATCCAAAACCATGATGGTTGATCCAGCTGTTGTGCAGGACGTCGTGACCGAGGTTAATAAAGAACAAACAGAGATGCTGTGTGAAGTGTGTCAGCACGTAACTCAACATGAACTGATTTTAAACCAGCAATGTGTCATTGTGACGAAAGTGTGCAGTCAAACAGAGGTACTCACAGCCACATTAGAGCAGTTATCAGTGCTTGAGTACGCTAGTACAAACAGAACAGGACCGACTCGACTAAATTAGCGGAGAGAAAGGAAGCACATTCTTGCTGCAAGTCAAGGAAAACTAAATCGAGATCAACGAAAGACATCGTGAATCGTTAGATGAATTGTACAAGGTAGCCGTACTTGGTGAACAGTTGCTGGAACTACAGGAAAATGACCATTCAGATGCGAAGAAAAGGAAACACTATGAATCAGATGAACTCCGAGAATTTGAAAAGAGATTGGCAAGGATTTTGGGTCCGATGTCTCTTAATAGGGATGTTCCGAACGATTCAATCGACGAATTCGAAGATGACGGAAATTGGAGGCATTTCCTCACAGTTCAAAAACACAGACTGTTTCCCCATTAAATAAACAATTTGCACTCTCTTATTTTTCATTACGCGATTTGACAATATATTTCGCCTGTCTTGGAATCCATCGTTAAATATGAATATCGTGTGTGCACATTTTCATACAGACGCAGCAGCAAGAATGCGCAATACTTATGCAGGACCGCAAAACGTATGCAGAGTTTCGTGCATCCTTCCTGGCCAAATATTAGTCAGAGAGTACGCAGGATCACATCAAACTGAACATTTTGATGACAGAAGCATACAGTGATTTATGACGTCAGAATACTACTCTTTCTTTAAGACATGGTACAGCGTGATCAATATCTTAACGCACCCTATGACCCACCAGAATTAATTCAGATCTGTTTGATGGAACTGCCATATCGGCTTCAGAGAGAA